>NC_043963.1:9902181-10129681 GCF_902148855.1 Sphaeramia orbicularis
TAAATGGCAAAACAAAACAAACTAAAAAAACAAACAAACAAGTAAATATAAAAAATATAACAAAAACACATGAAAGGTGAAAGGAACATGTATTTTAGAAAATCACTTTTATAACATTATGAAGAAAATGAACGGTAATGAAGTTACCATATTTGGTTCCTTACCCGTAAATGGCAAAACAAAACAAACTAAAAACAAACAAACAAACAAACAAGTAAATATAAAAAATATAACAAAAACACATGAAAGGTGAAAGGAACATGTATTTTAGAACATTAGAACATCACTTTAATGACATTATGGAAAAAAATCAAGGTTAATGAAGTTACCATATTTGGTTCCTTGCCTGTAAGTGGCAAAGAAAAAAATCCAAGTAAATATAAAAAAAAAAAAAAATTAAGAAAAACACATGTAAAGTGAAAGGAACATATATTTAAGAACATTAGAACATCACTTTTATGACATTATGGAGAAAATCAAGGTTAATGAAGTTACCATATTTGGTTCCTTACCCATAATTGGCAAAAATAAATAAATAAATAAAATAAAATACAAGTAAATTTAAAAAAAAAAGAAAAACACGTCAGGTGAAAGGAACATGTATTTTAGAACCTTAGAACATCACTTTTATAACATTATGGAGAAAATCAAGGTTAATGAAGTTACCATATTTGGTTCCTTACTCATAAGTGGCAAAAAAAAAAAATAAAAATACAAGTAAATTTAAAAAAATAAAAGAAAAACACATGTCAGGAGAGAGGAACATGTATTTTAGAACCTTAGAACATCACTTTTATAACATTATGGAGAAAATCAAGGTTAATGAAGTTACTATATTTGGTTCCTTACCCATAAGTGGCAAAAAAAAAAAAAAAAATACAGGTAAATTTAAAAAAATAAAAGAAAAACACGTCAGGTGAAAGGAACGTGTATTTTAGAACCTTAGAACATCACTTTTGTAACATTATGAAGGGACTTAGATAAATATAGATAAGATAAGGTGAGTCTGAAAAGTTGTCAAAACTTATCAGATTATATTTTTCAAGAATTGTACAGTAGTGGACTGAATAGGGTTTTCTGTCAAACCTTGATGGCTTTTTTTTTTTTTTTTCTATAAAGCTTCGGTGCAGTTGTACCTGTGAGTGACCGTATTGTGCAGCCGTTCTCCATATGAGAAAAAAACATACAGTCTGGACACACATGGTTACAAATGCACCGTTTTGCATTGCACTGGTGTTTCTATGAATGCAAAGTGTACATTATGATGGTACACGTTTGCATGTTTCTGTAAAAGCTCAACTACATATAGGGGTTGCAAATCAGCACTAGCTACTAAAAGCATCAGTTTTCAGGCTGGTCTTAAACTGTGTTATAAATGCATTATCCTCACAATTCACCAACTCAGTGACCAATTCTAGATGTTCTCTCCGTTCCTGCCGCCACCTCAAACCGTGTATCATTCGTTCTTTTCAATATTCAGTTGAGAATTCACGATCAGAAAATGACAAAATTATTCATATACAAATGAAAAATCAAAAAATGACTTATTTTTCATTCTTTGTTCACACAAATAAAAAACTGGAAATAAGCAGGTGAACATTTTTGATATCCGATTTGGTATGACCCGGAAGTTACCGACTTCTTCGTATGTTACGCATAGTGGTTTCTACTTAAATGTCAACATGAAACCTGACATTTGGTCCATTTGCTTATTTCCTTTTTTTTTTTTTTTTTTTTTTTTTTAAATTTGTGTGTACAATCGAAAGGATGAAAATCAATTAGTTTTTTTGGATTTTTGATTTCATTCATTCATTTTCTGAACCTGTTTTATCCTCACTAGGGTCACGGGGGTCGCTTGGAGCCTATCCCAGCTACATAGGGGCGAAGGCGGGGTACACCCTGGACGAGTCGCCAGTTCATCGGAGGGCTGAATTTTTGATTTGTACATGAATAATAAAACAACGAGACATTTTTTTCATTTTCCGATTGTGGATTCGCAATTGAATATGAAAAGAACGAACGATACATGGATTCATCTCAGTCCGGTTTCCCTGCGAGTTCTGCTAAAACAACACCTGACGAGATATGTTTGACTTAAAAAACAACTTTATTTTGTCCGTTTCAGTTAGTGATTTGGCCTCTACAAATGAAATATTAGTATTCAAGACATGCTTTTATGAATGTTTAGTCATATGTGTATGCATGTGCCTGTTTATGTAAAAGCTCAACTACACACAGAATAGAATAGAATAGAATAGAATAGAATAGAATAGAATAGAATAGAATAGAATAGAATAGCCTTTATTACCATTATACTGCTAAGAGGTAAGAATATATAAAATTTAAGGTGCAAAATATGTACAAGATAAAGTCCTACAAAACTTTGCAGTTAGCTTTATATACAAATATGACGATAAAAGGATAAAATTAAGAATATAAAAAATGTAAGAATGTGTTGCACAGGATATACAGAACAATTACAGTGCACAGGGTGATGAATATACTCAGATGGATATACAGGGTGGGGAAGCAAAATTTACAATGAACATTTAGTTGTTTTTTCTCAGCGGGCACTACGTCAATTGTTTTGAAACCAAACATATATTGATGTCATAATCATACCTAACACTATTATCCATACCTTTTCAGAAACTTTTGCCCATATGAGTAATCAGGAAAGCAAACGTCAAAGAGTGTGTGATTTGCTGAATGCACTCGTCACACCAAAGGAGATTTCAAAAATAGTTGGAGTGTCCATAAAGACTGTTTATAATGGAAAGAAGAGAATGACTATGAGCAAAACTATTACCAGAAAGTCTGGAAGATACTATTAAAGAAGAATGGGAGAAGTTGTCACCTGAATATTTGAGGAACACTTGCACAAGTTTCAGGAAGCGTGTGAAGGCAGTTATTGAGAAAGAAGGAGGACACATAGAATAAAAACATTTTCTATTATGTCAATTTTCTTGTGGCAAATAAATTCTCATGACTTTCAATAAACTAATTGGTCATACACTGTCTTTCAATCCCTGCCTCAAAATATTGTAAATTTTGCTTCCCCACCCTGTATATTACATGTGGGAATGATTATATTGCACGAGATGAATGAATGTTGAGGTAGTTATGTATGAAACAGGGGTTGTAAATTAGCTCCAGCTACTAAAAGCATCAGTTTACAGACTCGTCTCAGATCTGTGTTGAGTGCATTATCCCAAATAAGCAACTACAACTCAACAATTCAACAATTCAATGAGGTTTTATCTTCATATCTGCATCCACGTCAATCTATTCTGTGTTTTTAATCCAGCTGCTAAAACAACAACTTCCATCTTTAACATCAATACTCAACTATATCATAACATAACGTTGCATCCTTCAAGACAAGGTGATTTTTTTTTTTTTGCATTTTTATTCACATTTTAGAGTCAGAATAGCACTTTCTGATTTCAACTTCAGGGTCAGTTCATCTCTATCTCTGCACAAAGTCATTCTTATAGATGAGGAGTCAAACAGTAAAGTAGTAGAAGTCATAAAAAGTCCTGTTTGCATTCCCGTGTATAGGAATGGAAGTTCCTCCTGACATGTTGCGTATTTTATTATCTGTTTAAGTGAATGATGGGGCTTTAGTTTAATCCATAAATTAAATATTAGCATTCATGACATGTTTATATTTGCATTTCTATCCGTGTCATGGGGTCGGAAAAGGACTTTCTTATTTCAACTTCAAGGTAATGCCTTGAGTGAGTCCGTTTGGACATTTTTCCAGCTTTTTTTTTTTTTACCCCAGATCTTTCAAAATCTAGCAATGCTTTCCAATTTAGTACATGTTATAATACTGATAAAACAGCTTCTTCTCCTGCTTCTAGTACAGGCAAGAGTGAAACTACCATAATGACCCAATAAAACCTATAAAGTGCAACATCTCAGGTGTCTGAAAGCGTAGGAGTTTTTTCCAATTGCATAAAAGTGAAAGAGTTACAGCCATTAAATGTGCATATACGCAGGGTGTGTCAGCTGTGACGCGTCAGGTTTTAAAGAGTTAATGTTGTCTGAAAACCTGTTGCATACTTTATTATATCTTTTGCAGTGAATGATGGAGCTTTAGTTTAATCCATAAATTAAATATTAGCATTCATGACATGCTTATATTTGCTTTTCTATCCGAGTTATGGGGTCAGAGTTCAGTTTTCTGATTTCATTCTTCATTCAAGTCATTCTTATAGATCAGGAGTAAAACAGTAAAACAACAGAGGTCATAAAAAGTCACCTTTGTGTTCCTGTGTACAGGCAGAACAGGCCTAAAAAAAAACCCAAAAACCTTAGTTCCTCGTGACAACATGGTAAATTTGTCTGAAAATTAACCTCAACACTGCCGTATTCATCTATAAGGCCCACATCAGCCTACTTCCAGCCTGCAAACAGGGGCTGTTCTCAGTCAGAGTCCCAGTCCAACCTTAGGGGTACCAGTATGTCCAAGAAATCAAAGGCAAGGACCAACACAAAAGGCAAATATATATCTGTAATTGGAGTTAAAATATGGAATAACTTCGATATAGAAGTAAAAACATGCACATCAGAAACCACATTTAAAAGGATGTTTAACCTCCTAAGACCCAGGAAATGTCAGGAAAGTACAAGCTTTTTTGTTTTTTATTAAGTAAGTGCCTATTTTGGAAACATCATGATGCAACAGTTTTTTCAGATGCAGTTTTTAAAATTTTTATGGAATGTCCTTTGTGGTGGACAGTTTTCTTTTCTTTTTTTGTGTGTAAAGTTGTCAAGTTCTTGTCCACAAATATGGACAGTGGGTCTTAGAAGTGTTAAAACTAAGGTATTCAATAAATATAAAACATTAAGATAAAGTAAGACAATTATCAGTATAAATTTAAGATTTTGCTTTGATTACATTATTGTTTTATTTATATTATTGTTAAAAACTGCGCCATCTTGTTATCTTGTTTTGTTTCTGCAGCTTTCCTTCTTGTAAACAGGGTAGGCATAAATAAGCTGCTGCTTCAGCTTATGCCTTTTCGCCCATGTTTAACACAGAAATCCAAACTGTATGTGTGTATGTATATATCATATTCTGTAAAATGGACAAATAACTTACTAAGTGGGTGATGGAGTCTTAGTTTAATCTGTAAATTGAATATTAGTATTGGAGACATGCTGTTATGAATACAAAATGTACATTTTGATGGTATGCATGTACCTGTTTATGTAAAAGCACGCAACAGCAACAGGTTTGTTGTCCCTAACAAAATAAATAAATAAAATACATCATTTCAGATCCTTATTTAGATGTTATTTAACCTCCTAAGACCCAGGAAATGTCAGGAAAGTACAAGCTTTTTTTGTTTTTTATTAAATAAGTGCCTATATTGGAAACATCATGATGCAACAGTTTTTTCAGATGCAGTTTTTTAAAATATTTATGGAATGTCCTTTGTGGTGGACAGTTTTCTTTTCTTTTTTTTTATACAAAGTTGTGAAACTCTTGTTCACAAATGTGGACAGTGGGTCTTAGGGGGTTAAGAGGATATAAACAAGTATTGAGATAAAATGCACAGATCTCAGCATGTACTTCGTCTATGTTTCTTATTCTGTACATTATTATTTAGAATTTGCCTTTACAAGAGCATGTTAAGCCTTACGAACTGCATTGAGGGTTAAAAAAAAAAAAAAAGTACCGAATGCGATTCCTTACATCAGAACAAAAGGAAATGCAGAAAAAAAAGCTGAAAACATAGATGGATGAGTCCATTTATCGCTTCTCCTCCGTGTGATATTGGTTTCAAAGGTGCAGTTGTAAATAAAAGACACAGGTTAGAGCATGTGGACCTCCGTCTTAACTGTGTGTGTGTATGTGTGCGTGTGTGTGTGTGTCTTGGCAAACCCAGATGGCAGGCGGGCGGGTGGGCAAAGGGGGAAGGTGGGCCAAGCGGACAGGAAGCGGTGAAGCAGAGTTCTTGTTACGAGGATCAGACGGCGGGACGACCTGCACTCAAAGCTACCGCCGCTACCGTACTCAAGGTGTGGGTTACACTTGTGCACACAGGGGACGCGCACACACACACAGATTCTTGTATATGTACTTCCCAGAGGATACCTGTGTGCGCCCGGTAGGAAGCTAATTTACATGCGAAGGCAAATGCGCAAAACACGTGCACGCGTATTCGCACACACACACACACACAGCCTCGTCTTTAACCAAGCAGATCCACTTAAAAGGCCTCGTATCAATTGTCAACGGTCATGTTTAGTTGTTTAGGCCCCTTCTCTGCACTGATGAGGACCAGACCGTGGAAAATGCAGCCTCCTATTAGCCACATGTTACTTCTAATAGTGACCCAATAAAATGCCATTCCACGCTGTCACCGAGAGTTCATGTGGGAGAGAAGGGGGGATGAAAAGGAAAAGGGATAACAGGAAGAGGGGGACACAGCCAATCAGACATGAATTAAGTCCTCTGCTCTTTATCCAAATAAGAATTCCAGACTTTTTTTTTTTTTTACCTTAAATTTACTTTGGATTTTTTCGTTTGTTTGTCTGTTAGCAAGATAAATCAAAAAGTTATGGAAGGATTTGGATGAAATTTTCAGTAAATGTTGATACTGGCACAAGGAAGAAAGGATTAAATTTTAGTAGTGATCAGTGGGCGGGGGGGGGGGGATCTGCGCTCTCCAAGTGTTTTTCTAGTTTAAAACTGCGATTTTTAGCAACATATGAAAGAATGTCATATAGCACAGGTGTCAAACATGCGGCCCGGGGACCAAATGCGGCCCGCCAAAGGGTCCAGTCTGGCCCTTGGGATGAATTTGTGGGAAATGCAAAAATTACTCTAAGATATTAACAATCCTTTAAGTTCAGGTTCCACATTCAGACCCAATCAGTCTCAAGTGGGTCAAAGCGGTAAAATACTATCACAATAACATAAATAATGACAACTCCAAACTTTTCTCTTTGTAAATGTAAATATTTTCATGTATTTACACTAAAAAAAAAAGCATACTTTCGCAAAAAATGTGAATAACCTGAACAAATACGAACAACCTGAAATGTCTTAAGAGAAGTAAGTACAATTTTACCAAGATTCTGCCTGTTACTAAATGTTTTGTGTTTGTAGAGCCACTGTGATCTGTAAGTTCTAATGTACATGTGTAAATGATAAACTGAGGCCGAATATTGTTAAAATTACACGTATTTTTTCAGTTTGTTCATGTAATTCACATTGTTTGAAAGGATAGTTTGTCGATGTAAACCTTTTCCTAATGTAAATTTACTTTTTTCGCTCTTAAACATAGAGAAAAGTTTGGTGTTGACATTATTTATAAATTACACTGGGTTACAAAAAAATGTTTTTTGCAAGTTTTCTAGGTTTTTTCAACTGAATTAGGACCATTTTGCACCGCTAAATCCAAAAATGACATCTGTTTTTCTCAATCAGGTCAGGTTTTTTTGCTAATTTGATTTTGAAAAATTTGATCTTCTCACAAAATTGATTACATTTTTGTGACTTTATCAGTTGATTTTTTATACAGTTTTCACCCAAAAGAGGTTTTAAGAGAAAAAAAAAAACAAAACATTTTTTAACAGTATTCCTGTTAGGTACAATGGTGTATTCACCGCAGATGTAGCAGAATACATCAGGCTTATTTTTGCAAGATCTTCTAGTCTAATTCATTCACCTGTAATATTAAAAAAAACATTAATCATAAATTGGCAAAAGTAAAATCTTCAGAACTCATTTATTGCAAGAAATATGAAAGAATTTTGTATCATATGATGTGAAAATGCCCATAAATGTAAGCAAAAATGTTAAAAAGCCAATATGTAGCGTAGTTCAGAAAGTTAACCTGATTGAGCAAAAATAATGTGATTTTTGGATTCAGCACACCAAAATTATCCTAAATCAGCTCAAAAAACTTAAACAATAAATTTGTTGTCGACCAGTGTTATTATTTCACTGGTTCGGCCCTCTTCAGATCGAATTTAGCTGAATGTGGCCCCTGAACTACAATGAGTTTGACACCCCTGTCACACAGGATGCAGGACAAGACAGAAACATATCATTTGAAATGCAGCAGAAACCTGGAAACTTTAGATCTCAAAGATTAAAGGCCAAGAGGATTCACACTGAAAAGACAATGATCACATACCTTATCTATGTATGTGTGTATATTAGGATTGGAGACCTCTGTGTAGATATTTATGGTGTTTTATGATATACATGGACACTTAAAGTTGATGTGTGGGGGATAAAAGCCACTATATCAGTTACAAGTGGGCAATTTACCAGTGCTGTAATGTTAGTATTTAATGTGTGATGATCTGATATGTTTGGGAAAAGTTAATAAAAAATGCAAGTCATTAAAATAAATAAATAAATAAATAAAAACAACAAAGACTTTATGTACTTTTATACTTGCTTGCCTACTTTTTTGGTTGCGATTGCACCTGTTGTGTGGAGTACAACACTTCATTTTAATAACAAATAATAAATGTATGAATGAATGAATGAATCAATGATTGCATAATGTGGCATTCCTCCCCACAGCCATCAGCCACCCCATCCCCATAGCAACCACAATGGAAATATGTAAATAATATTTTCTTTTATATTTCATTTCGCACTCATTTGTTTTTTTCCACCTGTTTTTTCCTTGCACTTGTTTGTTGCTGCTATCTATCTATCTATCTATCTATCTATCTATCTATCTATCTATCTATCTATCTATCTATCTATCTATCTATCTATCTATCTATCTATCTATCTATCTATCTATCTATCATAAACCCAGTGTGTCCATCCACTGTCATTGATCCAACTCCATGGGTTTTACCGGTGAATCAATGTTGTAGAAGATGACAGTGTTTCCATGGCAACTACAGAGCCTCTGAACGTCCAAATGGGTCATATCTGATGACCATGAAAAGACGACAAACTGTATTTTACACCAATTATTTACACGTATTGATAGGATTAATGGAAGAGCCAATGCTACTTTTATGGCAGTTCCAAAATATTTTTTCCTCTACATTTAACTTTTCTTAAGCAATTTCTCACCATTTATTATGACATTATGCTCTGTATTTTGCTTTTTTTTCAGTGAATGTCAGGTATTGTCTTATATTTAATTTACTGATCATAAAAGCTCAGGTTAAAGTTGACAGTTATTATATCTAAACCAGACAAAATGTGACTTTTTCAGCAAAATCTATCATTTACTGAACATAAACCAAGCGTGTCCATCCACTGTCATGGATCCAACTCCATGGGTTTTACCGGTGAATCAGTGTTGTAGAAGATGACTGTGTTGCTATGGTAACTACGGAGCCTCTGAACGTCCAAATGGGTCATATCTGAAGACCATGAAAAGACAACAAACTGTATTTCACACCAGTTATTTCCATGTATTGATAGAATTAATGGATCAACAGGTATTAAACAGTCTAAATCAGTAAATGGATGTTTGGGTTTTTATGGGTCAAAATTCCAGACTTTTCAGTCTGCAAAATACCATACTTTCAAAGACTTTCACGCACCCTGTAGAAGTGGAAAGTGTCGAAAAAAGACGACGAGGAAGGGAAAAAGGGAAGCGCGTGGGCCTGCTGCTAATTTCCCGCCCTGAGTGCAGTAATCTGAGGGGAAGATTAAGGTGAAGGAGTTATTCTTGAGTATTTTATTAAGAGGTGCTTTAGGCGCTGGAAGAAGGGGCTTTAGCACTCCTCCAGCAGCGTGCCATACAATACAAGACAAACATTTGCTGTTATTTCACCAAAGTACTCTCAGATGTGCTGGGTCGGGGCCTTGCCTTTTGCCGCGGAGGAACTTGGCATCAAAGTTCCCCGCAGTTCTACGAAAACAAAAATCTGCCCCTTCTTTTCCGCAAGGTTTCAGCCCCGAGCCCGTGTCCGGCAGATAAATAGCGAGGTGTCAAAAGAGAGGACGGCCAACCCCACACCTAGTTTTAATTAAAAATGGAAGAGAGCACGGAAAAGACGGAAAAGAGAAAAGAGCCCATGAATCAGTTTCTCTTGTTACAGAAAATACAGAGTTCTATGACGCTCTTAATATCTGATAGGGCCGAGGTGTTAACCCGAGAATCTAAATACTCAGATTAAGGTTATTTAATGGAACTTTATCCTCATAATGTGCCAAGGGTTTTATAAGGAAGTGTGCAGAAACAGGTATGTTATGTTTTTTTTGGTATTAAAGTGATAATTAACTTCAACACAATGATAAAAAAAGTAACTAAATACAATAACTATACATTTATGTAGTGATATATTCCTACTCTTTCACATCTCAGAAACACATATTGAATTGTTTTATTAACTACATCTGACTGAAATACTCAGATTAAGGTTATTTAATGGAACGTTATCCTCATAATGTGCCAAGGGTTTTATAGGGAAATGTGAAGGAACAGGTTTTATGTTTTTGTTTTTTGTTTTTTTTGGTATTAAAGTGATAGTTAACTTCAACACAATGATAAAAAAGTAACTAAATACAGTAACTATACATTTATGCAGTGATATATTCCTACTCTTTCATACCTCAGAGACATATATTGAACTTTTTTATTAACTACATCTGACCGAAATACTCAGATTAAGGTTATTTAATGGAACTTTATACTCATAATGTGCCAAGGGTTTTATAGGGAAATGTGAAGGAACAGGTTTTGTTATGTTTTTTGGGGGTTTTTTTTGGTATTAAAGTGATAATTAACTTTAATGCAATGATTAAAAAAAAGTAACTAAATACAATAACTATACATTTATGTAGTGATATATTCCTACTCTTTCATACCTCAGAGACACATACTGAATTGTTTTATTAACTACATCTGACTGAAATACTCAGATAAAGGTTATTTAATAGAACTTTATCCCCATAATGTGCCAAGAGTTTTATAGGGAAATGCACAGAAACAGGTTTTGTTATGTTTTTTTTTGGTATTACAATTATAATTAACTTCATCACAATGATAAAAAAGTAACTAAATACAATAACTATACATTTATGCAGTGATATATACCTACTCCATCACATCTCAGACAAACATTGAACTGTTTTTTTATCAATTACATCTAACTGAAAGCTTTAGTTATTTCTAAGATGAAGATTTTACACTGTTTTGGATGTAATAACCTTCAGCTTTAATGAACATCTACATAATCAGTAGATTAAATAGAGGAAAATACCTGATTTTTAGTTAAAAATGCAAAATGCAGAGGATAATATTAAAGTAAATGATAATAAAATCACTTATGAAGGGGTAAAAATAAAGACAAATTCATGTGGGAACTGACCTAAAAGCAGCACTGGGTCTTTATGGGTTAAGAAGAAGATTTTATACAACAAATAATAGAACAAGGTATTAAATTCATCACATATAATGCAAACCGGACTGTAGTTAGACTCATATTTCAGCTCCAGCAAATAGATATTTCCCTCTGAAATTCACAAATTAATGATATTTGGTTGCTAATGCTGTTCTTTTACTTTTGTAGGATTTTTCATGCAAGATAGTTTTATTTATTTATTTATTTATTTCATCCCTGCTTAAATATTGTAATTATGATGGGATTATTTGTGTTTGTGTCGTATAAAATACGAGGGAGATTGTGTCTTTTGTTTGTTTTGCTTCATTTACTACAGCCAAAATTACAGAAAAATCATTAAAAGTGCAGGATTTATTTTTTTTTTTTTTAAGTTTTATGGTGATAATTACTTTTAACACAGTGATAAAAAATGACTAAATACAACAACTATATGTTTATGCAGTGATATATTTCTACTCCATCACATATTGAATTGTTTTATTAACTACATCTGACTGAAAACTTTAGTTATTTTAACCCATAAAGACCCAAACATCCACAGGTGACCAACATCACACACTGATATAAAATGTTTAATACCTGTTGATCCATTAATTCTATCAATATATGTAAATAATTGGTGTAAAATACAGTTTGTCATCTTTTCTTTTCATTTGGACGTTCAGAGGCTCCATGGTTACCGTGGAAACACCATCATCTTCTACAACATTGATTCACTAGTAAAACCCATGGAGTTTGATGATGATGGTGATTGTAGATGCTTGTTTTATGTTCAATTAATGATAAATTTTGCAGAAAAATGTATTTTTTTCTTCAGTTTTCTCTGTTTTTTATATAATAACCCTCAACTTTAATCTGAGTTTTAATGATCAACATAATAATAAAACAATAAACAAATCTAAAGATCTTTATTATTTTCCCCATCCCTGCTAAGGTACTCTCACTATACAAATACTAGTATTTAATACTTTAACAGTCTCTTATGTTTGTGTGTTTTTGTTATATAAAAGAAAAATGACATCACGGTCAGAAAAACATTGCTTTAATCCATAAAGACTCCTTCTATTGACACTGTAAGTGATTATCACCATTAACCCTTTCATGCATACTGGTCACTACAGTGGACAGCCATTCTACAGCTGTTCTCTTGTACATTCATGGATTTTGTTGTTGTAGTAGCATATACAGTGGACGCTTATGGACCATCCCATTCACTGCAATTCATACCATTACTGTAACTATGCAGTTCTTGATAAACCTGATCTGCAGTAACTTGTTTTAGTGTAATTCAATTGCTATAATTTAAACGTTTTCTTAATAAAAAAGGTTGTTCTTTTTGTATATTATCTCCATGAAGTGAGTAATAACTAGTATTAGAGTATGTTAAAATGTTAGAAAACATCAGATTAGCTGCATGAAAAATGTTATTTCATAGTTTTCACACAGTATATCACTTTCTGATGATGGGTTTTAAATACTTGTTGCTTTGCTTCAAAAATTAAACGCATGGTGTCCAGTTTGTTGTAACTTCATGAAAAATAGGTTCATAAAAAGATTTCAATCACATTGTTTTTTTTCGTGCCTAAAGAGGAATAAAAACACTCTGGAAAAAAATCTCGACTTAAGTTCTCATAATTCGTGCATGAAAGGGTTAATTATCATTTTATCCTCTGTATTTGGCATTTGTTTCAGTGAATATCAGGTATTTTCCTATATTATTTCTCTGATTCATTACAGCTCAGATTAAAGTTGAGGGTTATTACATCAGAAACAGAGAAAAGTGAAGAAAAAGTGACTTTTTCAGCAAAATATAGCATTAACTGAACATAAACCAATTATCTCCATCTACTATCATTGATCCAACTCCATAGGTTTTACTGGTCAATCAATGTTGTAGAAGATGACGGTGTTTCCATGGTAACTACAGAGCCTCTGAACGTCCAAATGGGTCATATCTGATGACCATAAAAAGATAAATAACTGTATTTTACACTAATTATTTACAGGTATTGATAGGATTAGTGGATGAACAGGTGTTAAACAGTTCAGATCAGTAGATGGTTTTGCTCTCCTGTGGCTGTTTGGGTCTTTATGGGTTAAGTCTTGGTCAAATCCAACAGCCTCACCCACCTGCATCTTTTGTTTTCTTTGTCGCTGCTTCACTCCTAAAACACTTATTTCTCTTCGGTGCTGCTAAAAAAACAACATGTCATGTGGTCACACCAGAGAGCGTTTTACTGCATACAGTGCATCTTCAACCCCCCCCCCCCACTTTAACCAACATGAAGGTCCCTGAGTCCAAACATTTGTCTGGAATACCATCTTCCCAATTAAAACGGCTTAATTGACATGTCTGAAAAACCTCAGGAACTCGGAGTGGAACGGTCAGCGCGGACAGACGAAAAACCACAGAAGAGTCCGTTTCAACCACTCATAAAACACAATTCAGAAACCGGATCTTCCTCTTTCCTTTTCTGTACTAGAAAGAGAGGATGTGGTGAGACTTGATGAGGAGAGAGGTGGAGAGTGACGGATGGGAAGCGTCTTCTGAAACCATATAGAAAACTAAATGTCACATCTCTGGCTTTCGAGACTGATTAAGACACAAGGTTGAGCTGTTTCGGATGGCGTCTCCTGATACAAATTAAAGGGCTCATATTTATCTAAACCCACTTGCATTAGTCTTTGGTTCATTTATTTGTGTATTTGGACCCTAATAGTTCATACAGTTTGAATTTGGACCCTCCAGGTGCTGCAAAGCTATCTTTATATTCATTCCGGCAAAAATCAAGTGGATTTCTACAACCTGTTTTAATTTCTGCTTGATTTTTTTCTGTTCTATAACTAGTTTCATCACGACATTTGCACATATAAGGTCAAGACTTCCGATGTACATTTCTCCAAATACGACATAATTGTTTGTCAGCAGCAGCGATTTGAGTAAAAACTGAAAATATGTTCAAACTTGGAGTCGATTACCTAAAATGTTCAGTTGTTGGTTGAACGGGACAGAGCAGCACAGCCAACAACCTGGAGGGGGCGGAGTCATGTGCATTTAAAGGGCAAGCGCTCCAAACCACCTTTCTGGTGTCATTACTCAGAAATAGGGTTGAAGATGGACCTGTGGAGTTGAATTAATGAAGAACTGAAACCCAAGCAGAGCATTTACAGTTTATGGAGACCACAGGGAAATGTTTGAAAATGCAGAATTCCATTTAAAAGAAGCAAAATATCACTCCTTTAAAGCAAAAATTAAAGCAGCAAATTAGCACTTCATAAAAACCAAAAAAAAAAAATCCAAATATCACAAGTTTTTCTCTCTATTTAACCTTTCTTAAGCAATTTGTCACCATTTATTATAATATTGTCCTGTGAATTTTGCATTTTTCCTGTAAAAATCAGGAATTTTCCTACATTTAATTTACTGATCATGTAAATGTCCATAAAAACTGATTAAAACTGAAGACTATGAAAATCATTAATGAAAAATGATGGTGTCAACTAAGTTATCCGTAATACACACTGATGTGAAATAATGTACGATTCAAAGACTTTTACCTTAACTTTATCATTTAGATTCATTCTGTTCCTGTTTAACCCATAAAGACCCAGTGTTACTTTTGTGGCAGTTCCCTAATGAAGTTTTCTCTCTATTGAACCTTTCTAAAGTGATCTATCGCCATTTATTATCATCTTATTTGATATATTTTGCATTAATTTCAATGAAAATCTGGTATTTTCTTATGTTTAATTCACTGATTCATTAAAGCTCAGATTAAAGTTGAGGGTTATTATATCCAAAAAAGTGACTTTTTCACCAGAAACATCAACAACAACATAAAACCAAGTATGTCCATCCACTGTCGCTGATCCAACTCCATGGGTTTTACTGGTGAATCAATGTTGTAGAACAGGGCTGTCAAACTCATTCTGTTTCTGGGGCCATATTTAGTCCACTTTGAGCTCAAGCGGGCCAGACCCATAAAATAATGACTTAATGACCTATAAATAATGACAAATCCAAGTTTTTCATGTCGTTTTAGTACAAAAAACCCCCAATTAAATTATGAAAATATTTACATTTTACAAAAAAGATGTGAATAACCTGAAAAAACAGAAATTTCATTTGAAAAATTTGTGAAATTTTAACAATATTATGCCTCAATTTATTATTTATACATGTACATTACACACAATGTTACATAAACATTTGGTAACAGGCAGAATATTGTTAAAATTTTGGAGTTTGGAACTAAAATTTGAACAATTTCTACAATATTCCATCTCTTATTATTATTAACACAACTCCAGATCACAGTGGATCCATCAATGCACAAAACCTTTAGTAACAGGCAGAATATTGTTAAAATTGCACATTTCAGATTGTTCATGTTTGTTTTTATTTATGTATTTATTTGCATTTTATTGTGAAAGAATAGTTTTGTAAATGTTAATATTTTCACAGCGTAATGTTATTTTTTTCACTTCAATTTTTTCCACATAATTTTTCACAAAGAAAATTTGTTGTCATTATTTATGGGTTATTGTGTTGTTATTTTTACTGTAGATCACATTGGTCTGTATGTGGAACCTGAACCAAAATGATTTGGACAACCTTGACTGTTCTGGTTAATTTTTGCACTTTCATCCCGCGGGCCGGAATGGAACCTTTGGGGGGCTGAATTTGGTCCCCAGGCCACATGTTTGACACCTGATAACGGTGTTTCCATGGTAACTACAGAGCCTCTGAATGTCCAAATGGGTCATATTTGATGATCATGAAAAGACGACAAACTTTTACACCAATTATTTACATGTATTGATAGGATTAATGGATCAACAGTTATTAAATAGTTTAGATCAGTAAATGTTTGGGTCTTTATGGGTTAAGCTAAAGAACGAGCCCATTTGAAACTTTAATTTTTGACACCGATGTTCACTTTCGCTTGATCTGGCCCCAAAGTAAAAAGTATCTGAAGGTGGAATTTCACTCAGATGAAACAGTGAGAGGGGCGAGAGTGAAGCAGCCCAGTTCATGACATCATCATCCATGTCCTATAGGTGATGATGTGTGAACTGTACAGGAAAAGGCAGCTGTGGCTGGGAAATGGCAGCCACTGGGAGATAGTTGGGATGGGAGGCGAGTAAAAGCGAAGTAGAACTAAGAAAAATGACAAAAAAAAAAAAAAAAACTAGTGACGGCCGTTAAAGGCTTCGGTTTGGCACAAATCATTAAACTCCGATACTTTTAGCTTCGATGGGAGACACAGAAAAGCCCCAGAAAAGATTTTATTATGCAATTTCTGCGGCAGTAACAAAAGATGTAGTCATGAAGTAGCGTGGGATCATGGGAGTTGGTGCTGAAAACCTATATGAAGTGACTCAAGTTTAGAGACGAGGTCATTTACTGAGTTTTACGCACATTATGGTTCGGAATGTACATGTTCTGTCCTTTCACTCTGATTAAATAACCTTGGAGCTAACGATACGATGGCAGCGACAGGGAAAAAAAGTGAAACATGAATAAAATTATATATTACTTTGTGTCAGAATATTGTCAGAAACATTCCATGTAATATAAGTACACAAGTAAATAAAATAAATAGCACAGATCTAGTAATTTTTACATGTTTTTAGACATAAATGGTATTTTCTTTACAACAGAGAATGCACATTCATCTGCATACAAATAATAAATTTAATTTATATTCATATTCCCAGTTGAATAACAAAGACAATTAAATACAAACAGGAAAAGATGATACCAGATTATATAACGTCAGTGTCGGGCGGAAACCTCTTATGTCCAAAACTGGTTATCAATGTATATTCTAAACAAATTAATGGTTTAGAGATGTAATCACAAGTTTTCAACACTTTTCAATGGTTAAATATTTCTAAAACCATCAGGCTATTGTAAAGACTGATCAATAGAATTGTTTTATTACAAAAATATTTTTTTAAAAATTAAAAAAAAAAAAAAAAAAAAGCAAAAATGGACTTATGAGTTTTCCACTCGACAGCCTTATACCTTTAAATGTCATTTTCTCAAAACGAGTGCGACAGTAGAAACATCTCAGCCTATGTAAATCCTATGTACACCAAACTTTGCAGTTATACACTTATCAGTATTTTGAAGATATTTACAGAGGGATTTGTTCATAAATCATTCCAGGACTGATTTATGCGACATTTTAATTTTTTTTAAAAATGGCGAAAATTTACTTTTTAAGGCTATGGGCTGTATATTGTGATTTCCTCGGTAATGAAAGCAGATATCCTAAAATCCGTCTAATTTTTTTATATCTTGTGTATAAACAAAATTAAATAAATAAAAATTTGCACCTGGCTTTCTCATATGTTCAGATCTCTCTACCAAAAATGCATGCAAAGTTACACATATTTAATGAGATGATGCCTAATTTGCATAACTAAACATACAAATTTCAAAAACTTGTCATACATTTTTTTACATACTTGCATAAATAATCAACAGAGGAAGTTTCATGGTGATATGCATTAATTTAAAATGTCATCCTATTCACCTGCAGTGTCGTGTCTTAACCCAGATCCAGTAAAAACAGTAAAAAACCAGCTGAATCATTTCTAAAGCTTAGCGGGACATTTTCTATTGATGCAGAATCCTGTTGGCTAACCGGGCTAATCCCGGTCTCTCAACCCTCAGCTGAACTCTGCCACACTGGTGTAACTGGTCTGGGCGTGTGCGGCTCCCAGTACCACCCATGATGGCATCTGCCTGTGTGTGAACAGACAATGCACACACTACTTTGCTTAAATTTTGTTTTGTTTTTTTACTGGACAGCGTCAAGAAAACACAGGTAACTAAACTTTTAACATCATATTTACATTAAATTACAAGCCAACTCTTTTTAATTCACCCACGTAACTCATTATGTAACACATAAATCTGTCACATAATCTAATATGGGATGCATAAACCTCTAATGAACGCAGATTCCAGTATTTAAACAGACTTAACCCTTTATCGGACAAGTGACTATTTTCGGTCATTTCTGCACGCATTACAAGACAGTGACAGTAATAGTTCCAGTGAGTCCACAATCTCAGGTCCACTGTGGATGTGGACAGGGGTCTGGATCAGCACACATGTTGGTCTAATGTTCTAAAAATACTTGTTCTTTTTACTTTATGTGTGATTTATTTATTTATTTATTTTTTACGGGTAAGGAACCAAATATGGTAACTTCATTGACCTTGATTTTCTACATTATAAAAGTGATGTTCTAATGTTCCAAAATACATGTTCCTTTCACCTTACATTTGTTTTTCTTGTATTTTTTTTTTTTATATTTACTTGTTTAGTTTAGCTTTTTTGCCAGTTAGAGGTAAGGAACCAAATATGGTAACTTCATTCACCTTGAGTTTCTCCATAATTTTATATAAATGATGTTCTAACGTTCTGAAAAATACATGTTCCTTCCACCTTACATGTGTTTTTCTTGTATTTAGTTTTTCTATTTACTTCCTGGATTTCTTCTTTTCTTTTTTTTGTCACTTAGAGGTAAGGAACCAAATATGGTAACTTTACTGGCCTAGATTTTCTACATAATGTTATAAAAGTGATGTTCTCATGTTCTAAAATACATGTTCCTATCATCTTATTTGTGTTTTTCTTGTATTTTTTTAAATATTTACTTTATGGATTTCTCTTCTTTTTTTGCCACTTAGACGTAAGGAACCAAATATGGTAACTTCATTAACCTTGGTTTTCTACATAATGCTTGAAAAGTGATGTTCTAATGTTCTAAAATACATGTTCCTTTCACTATACATGTGTTTTTCTTGTATTTTTTTTTATATTTACTTGATTTTTTTTTGCCACTTACAAGTAAGAAACCAAATATGGTAACTTAATTGACCTTGATTTTCTACATAATAAAAAACTGACAAATTTCACAAAAGTAATAGAGTCTTGCTATGTCCTCCAATTATACACAAAGGCTGAAAACTGGAATTTCACTGTATATCTATGAGTGAACTATATTAAACACTTCACTTATGTCACAGGTGTCAAACACGTGGCCCATGGGCCGAAATCTGCCCATTAAAGGGTCTAATTTGGCCCATGGGATGAATTTGCAAAGTGTAAAAATTACACTGACGATATTAATTGGTTTTAGTTCAGATTCCACATGCAGACCAATGTGATCTAAAGTAAAATAAGTGCATAATAACCTATAAATAACACTGGTCAACAACAAATTTATGTTTAAGTTTTTTGAGCTGATTTAGGATAATTTTGGTGTGCTGAATCCAAAAATCACATTAATTTTGCTCAGTCAGGTTAACTTTATGAACTATGCTACATATTGGCTTTTTAACATTTTTGCTTACATTTATGGGCATTTTCACATCATATGATACAAAATTCTTTCATATTTCTTGCAATAAACGAGTTCTGAAGATTTTACTTTTGCCAATTTATGATTAATGTTTTTTTTTAATATTACAGGTGAATGAAATGGCTTCAACTGGAAGATCTTGCAAAAATAAGCCTGACGTATTCTGCTGCATCTGCGGTGAATACACCATTGTACATAACAGGAATCAAGTCACAAATTTCATAAAGTGTGCTTACCAGTCTTATTTAGGTATTAAACTTGGTGACCAAGATAAAGTTTGGGCGCAGATTGTGAGAAGATCAAATTTTTCAAAATCAAATTAGCAAAAAAAAACCTGAGCTGATTGAGAAAAACAGATGTCATTTTTGGATTTAGTGGTTCAAAATGGTCCTAATTCAGTTGAAAAAACCTAGAAAACTTGCAAAAAACATTTTTTTGTAACCCAGTGTAATGGCTCCAAATTTTCTTCTTGTTTAATGTAAAAAAAAATGACATTAAATTCTGAAAATATTTACATTTACAAACTATCCTTAACAATAAAATGTGAATAACCTGAGCAAATTGAAATGTCTAAAGAAAATTAAGTGTGATTTTTACAATATTCTGCACGTTACTGAATGTTTTGTGCCTCGGTAGATCCGATCTGAAAAGCACATGTATCATAAAAATGATAAGCTGAGGCATAATATTGTTAAAATTGCACATATTTTTCTTAAGAAATGTCATTTTTTTCAGGTTAGTCACATCTTTTTTATTTGGACTGTTTGTAATGTAAATATTTTCACAATTTAATTCATTATTATTATTATTATTTTTTTTTTTTTACATTAAAACAGAGACATAAATTTGGAGTTGTCATTATTTATAGGTTATTATGCTATTACTGTACTGGTCCGACCCACTGGAGCTCAGATTGACTGAACATGACTGGAACACCCCTCTGTTCTGTATTTAACCTGAACCAGACGACGCCTTCTGTCTTGTAGATCATATATACACCCATACATCCACTGTTTCCCGGCAAAGTTCTGCGTATTTGCACGACACTCATCTGGACTGAGCCGAGTAAACATGTGTTATGCTGAAAACCTCTCCTTTTTTTTTTCCCTGCGCCAACAACATACATACAATTAATCGAGGCCTCGCTCTTTGCCTCTGGGACACTGAGCATCACAGAAGACGTGAGCTTGTAATAGAGCTATTTGTTTTCCTCAGAAAGCTGTCCAAACGGCCTCGCTGGGATCGCCAGGCTGCACAAAGGCCAGCTATGAATTGGTCAAATCCACTGGGGCAGGCTATTGATTAGGCCTACAGGCAACAGAAGGCAAATATGCAACTAAATTAGATATCCGAGCGTGCATATGAGTGCGTGGATGTGCGTGTGGGGGTGTGACTTACTGCTGCGAGGAAAATGGACTGAATTTGCGAGTGTCGTCAAACTCTAAAACTGCAAATGTTCCGAGTTTTGAGCGAACCAACCCCGCATCACGATGAAAGCTGCGTCATAAAATATATTCAACAATTGTTAAGATATTGGGTTATGCAATCCCTAAAAAATGTTTGGTGATGTATTTCGGATGTACGACTGGTAATAATATAAGGAAAAATGATATATATTTGTTTAGAATACTACTAGCAGCCTGTAAAAAGGCTGTTACCAAAAAATGGTGCAGATTAGAACCACCTACAACTAACGACTGGATACAAACTGTGAATGGAATATTTGAGATTAGGGATGTAACGATATGAAAATTTCATATCATAATTATCATGACCAAAATTATCACGGTTATCATTATTATCACAGTATTGTTGAAACTGTGCTCAAAATGTTGAAAAAGTACTTATACACACACTGAAATAATTTAACCAAGTTGTATTTATAAAAAAAAAAAAAAAAAAAAAAAAAAAAAAGAAATAATAGGCACAAAGTGCTCTCTGTCGGCAGAAACATTAAAGTATTAACCATTAGGGCTCTGAGCCTATTTTGCCCGTTTTTAAGTCCTTTTGGTTTTGCCTTTATATACTATACAAGCAAATGTTTACTATACCCTTGTTTGTTTGTTTTTTCAGCACAACTTCATCTATCTCATCTATTTTTTTTTTTTTTCATTTTAACCGACTATAAAAACATAAAAGGCCAGAAAACACAAAAAAAATATATAAAATCCAATTTGAAAAATGTATATAATCTATTGCATAAATAACACGAAGATGCTCAACAAACCCTTTCAAAGACTTTAAAAGTGAATATTGGTTCCAAATATTAGGTATATAAAATCAAACTTGTAATAAATTAAAACTATACTCAAATATTTGACATAAAAGCATACCTTTACATAGGGTTTTTCCCCGTAAAAGTGCGGTAATCAAACACGGTTATCATGATAATTACAATTTAAACGGTAATACTAACCGTCTGCAATTTTACCGCGGTTTATCGTTATACCAGCAATCGTTACATCCCTATCTGAGATGGAGATTCTGACCCATAGATTGAAGATTCAAGAAGAGCAGTGTCATGATAAATGAAAGAAACGGACAATTTTCATTTCAACGTCACATCACTAAAACCAATTGTTAGTCACAAAGGTTTTTTTTAAGGTCAGTGTATCCCAAATGTCCCTTATGTTTGTTTTGTATTGTACAGAAATCAAACAATAAAAATAAAGTGTAAAGAAATTTTTAAAAAGAAAGCTGCGTCATGTCATGGTCGGACAATACCAATTATTAGTAATAAAGCAGCCCGGTATTTGAAAACACACAAAAATGATGGTGTCGAGTTATAGATAATATTCACTGAGATGAAATAATGTATGATTCAATGACTTTTACAGTAACTTTATCGTTAAGATTAACTCTGTTCCTGTTTAACCCATAAAGACCCACTGTTACTCTAGTGTCAGATCCCAAATGAATTTTTCTGTCTATTTAACCTTTCTTGAGTGATTTATCACCATTTATTATCATTTTATCCTCTGTATTTGACATTTGTTTCAGTGAAAATCAGGTATTTTCCTCCATTTAATTCACTGATTCATTAAAAAAAGTGACTTTTTCAGTAAAATCAATCATTAACTGAACATAAACCCAGTGTTTCCATCCACTGTCGTTGATCTAACTCCATGGGTTTTACTGGTGAATCAATGTTGTGGAAGATGACAGTGTTTCTTTGGTAACTACAGCGCCTGTGAACATCCAAATGGGTCATATATGATGACCACGAAAAGACGACAAATTGCATTTTGCACCAGTTGTTGACATGTATTAGTTTCTATCATGGGTGGTGTGTTGTTAGGATTAGTTCCTCAAAAGTTTAAAAAATTATAGATCAATAGATGCTTAAGGCCTTTACTAAGTGATTTATTATCTTGCAAACTGAGCATTTTTCAGTGAAAATCACATCTTCTCCTGTATTTAATTCACTCATCATGTAGATGTTCATAAAAGCACAAAGTAAATTCAAAGGTTATTATATCAAAACTGAAGAAAAAGTGATTTTTTTCAGTAAAATGTATCATTAACTGATCATAAAACTCCATGGGTTTTACTGCTGAATCAATGTTGTAGAAGATGATAGTGTTTCCACGGTAACTACAGAGCCTCTGAACGTCCAAACGGGTCATATCTGATGACCGTGAAAAGGTGAAAAACTGTATTTTACACCAATTATTTACACGTATTACTTTCTATCACGAGTGGTGTGTTATTGTTAGGATTAGTGCCTCAAAAGTTTCAAAAATTATAGATCAGTAGATGCTTAAGGCCTTTACTAAGTGATTTATAACTATTTATTATAATATTATCTTGTAAATTTAGCATTTTTCAGTGAAACTCACATCTTCTCTTGTATTTAATTCACTCATCACGTAGATGTTCATAAAATCTCAGAGTACATTGAAAGGCTATTGTATCAAAACAGAGAAAACTGAAGAAAACGTTATTTTTTTCAGCAAAATACATCATTAACTGAACATAAACCAAGTGTCGTTGATCCAACTCCGTGGTTTTTACTGGTGAATCAACGTTGTAGCAGATGACGGTGTTTCCATGGTAACTACAGAGCCTCTGAACATCCAAATGGGTCATATCTGATGACCATGAAAAGGTGACAAACTGTATTCTACACCGATTATTTACATTTATTGACAGAATTAGTCGATCAACAGGTATGAAACAGTTTAGATCGGTAGCTGGTTTTGGTTGTTGGCGGATATTTGGGTCTTTAAAGGTTAAATAATGCGTTAAACCAAAGGTGAGCGTTGGTTTCCATTGTTTCTCGCTCTCCTCTCAGGGAAACAGAAGTAGGTGAGTAGTTTCGTACTTAAACAATCAGACTAAATATATAACAGGTTCCACATTCATACATATTCTACCAACTTTCTCCTCTCACCCCCCCCCCCCCCCCCACCACCACCACCACCACCACCACCACCTCCTCCTCCTCCTTCAACATCTCCCTTTTCAACAAGAGCAGTTTGTCAGGGTCAGAAAGCAATTTAAAACCTCTATTAATGAGAGTCAGTGAGAGAGGGAAAAGTGAGAGAGGAGAAGTTAAAGGGAGGGAGAGAAAGAGAGATGAGGTAGTGGGGCGGAGAGAAGACGAGGATGAGGGGGGAGGGAGGGAGGGGTGGGCTGGGGTGTCAGCCATCAAAGCAGGCCAGGAGAAAAGAAGGCCAGGTGCTGGTTGTGGGAATGTGCCGTCCACGGTTCCAGGGACCAGGGAGCTGGTGGGGGCTGAGGATGGAGGCGGGCGAGGGGGGGGTGGGTGGGGGTGTGGAGGGGGGAGAAGGGTGGTAATTAGCCAAGCCTGGAGGAGAGAGGGCCCTCCAGGACCCGCGGGGATAGCCCCTCCGAGAGGATACCATTTGCACTTCTACAGGAGCCGCCAGCCCCGGGCCACAAAGAAGGGGAAAAGGGGAACTATGGCATCCTTTATCAGGCCGGACAAAGACGCCGCATCTTTTCAAAGGAGACCGGAGAGAGAGAGAAACTCCAGTGTTCCAAAGAAGGAGGGGAAAAAAGAGGAAAAAGAGACGGGAAGAAAGAATCCTCGGACTGGTCAGGAGAGAGAGAGACACACAGAAAGAGAGAGAGAGAGATGCCAGTGTGTGGGTTGCAAAGCGAGACATGAGGTTACGGTCATACGGTGACCCCGGTGGGTCCGCAGAGACGTCGCATATTCACTCATGTCCCCGCACACTGGGACGACACAGGAACGACATGAAAGTCACACACCCAGGCTCCAAGAAACGCACCCTCTGTACGACCACATGACAAATCCACTTAGGTTATGGAGTAAACATGGCAACGAACCAGGGAAGGATGGAACTGGGAACGAAAAGATGTGCGCTTTCGATGAGATGGAAGATCTGTAAAGTAAAGTTCACATCCTGAGTCCTGTAGGTGTTTAGACTTAGACGATAAAAGGCCTCATGGTGATGGTTAAATGTAGAAAATCGGATTGAAGTCTGGCATCTTCCTTTAAATGACCAAAAATGATCACACTGCCATCATCAAAACTTGCTAATACTGACTAAACAGCATCAGGGGGATTTAAGTACGATCACAACTTTTGACATTTAAATTCAAGAGCAAATTTTGTGCCAAGTTGTATACGAGTATAGTTTCAGAGATTGAAAGTCACAAAACTGCACAACATGTTTAAGGCGTGTCATTGTTTTTAACCCATAAAGACCCAGTGCTACTTTTATGGCCGTTCCAAAATGTAATTTTCTCTACGTTTAACTTTTCTTAAGTGATTTATCACCTTTTATTACGACATTATCCACTGTATTTTGCATTTTTTCAGTGAACATCAGGTATTTTCTTATATTTAATTCACTGATCATATAGATGCGCATGAAAACTAAGAGTAAATTCAAAGGTTATTTTATCAAAAACAGAGAAAACTGGAGAAAAAGTGGCTTTTTCAGCAAAATCTATCATTAACTGAACATAAACCAAGCGTCTCCATCCACTGTCATTGATCCAACTCCATGGGTTTTGCTGGTGAATCAATGTTGTAGAAGATGACGGCGTTTCCATGGTAACCACAGAGCCTCTGAATGTCCAAATGGGTCATATCTGATGACCATGAAAAGATGACAAACTGTATTTTACACCAGTTATTTCCATGTATTGATAGGATTAGTGGATCAACAGGCATTAAACAGTTTAGATCAGTAGATGTTTGGGTCTTTATGGTTGAAGATCTAAAACTAGTTTTGTGGTGACTTGACATCTAACTCTCCCAAAGTGATTTATTAGTATTTATTATTTTATTCTCTGTACTTTCTAACAGGGGTGTAACGGTGCACTCGTTTCAGTTCAGGGTCTTCAATACAACACAGAGGTGTACCGAAGGAATACATGTAGCCTATGTGAAGAACGCAAACACTCGCCTTAAGTTTCTACACGAACTTGGAAGCAGAACACACACAGTATGAGCACGGTGACCTGAAGTGGAACCCATGAGTAATATTTGATATCCTAGATGGACGTCTAAGCGGTCCACACACCATCCACATGCTGAACTAGAACCAGCATGGCAACTCAGAGCAGCGTCACAGGTACAAAGACAGAGTTGGAAGACCCTCCGTCTGCTCTAAGGTCTACAATTTGGAAGCATTTCGGATTCCCTGTCAGTTATGTCAATGGAGAGAGATAAGTCGACAAAACAAGAGCAGTGTATCGGCATTGTTTCGTAAAGATTGGTTATATTTAAAGTTTTTTTAACGAAACTGGTCTCCTTCACTGTACCGAAAATGTACTGAAAACGTACCTAACTGAAAATTGTCTGTACCGTTACACCCCTACTTTTGAATGAAAATCAGGTATTTTCCTACATTTAATCATCACTATCGAGTAGATGTTAATAGAAGTTCAAGGTCAGAACAGAAAATTGAAGGAAGAGTGACTGTTTCAGCAAATTATATCATTAACGGATCATAAAAAGAAGTGTGTCCATCCACTGTCACTAATCCAACTCCATGGGTTTTCCTGGTGAATCAGCGTTGTAGAAGATGGCGGTGTTTCCACGGTAACTACAGAGCCTCTGAACGTCCACATGGGTCAT
Source organism: Sphaeramia orbicularis (assembly GCF_902148855.1). Taxonomy (NCBI): domain Eukaryota; kingdom Metazoa; phylum Chordata; class Actinopteri; order Kurtiformes; family Apogonidae; genus Sphaeramia; species Sphaeramia orbicularis. The sequence goes on from NC_043963.1 coordinate 9,928,996, forward strand.
ATCTGATGACCATGAAAAGACGACAAACTGCATTTTACACCAATTATTTTCATGTATTGATAGAATTAATGGATCAACAGGTATTAAACAGTTTAGATCAGTAGATGTTTGGGTCTTCATGGGTTAATGACCTACAAGTTTGGGGGTTTTTTTGTTTTTTTTTCTTTAAATGAAATTGGTCTCCTTCACTGTACCGAAACCAAAATTTTTCTGAAGTTACACGCCTTCTTTTGAATGAAAATCAGGTATTTTCCTACATTTAATCACTGCCATCATGTAGACGTTAATAGAAGTTCAAATTTAGAACAGAAAATTAAAGTAAGACTGACTGTTTCAGCAAATTATATCAGTTACGGATCATAAAAAGAAGCGTCTAAAACTACTGTCATTGATCCAACTCATTTTTGATCAATTTCTTGATTGTTTCAGTGCTTTGAGAGGTTGCTGGACATAGGGACATTTGTTTTTATATATAGAATGAACGATGTAAAATTTAGGGGGGTACCTAAGTGGCAAATCATAAAAATCAAATATTATCCAATGTATTTTTCACTTTTAACTATAAATCATGTATTTTCCTATATTTTGTTTCCTATACTTAATTTAGATGCTCATGAAAAGTCAGAGTAAATTCAAAGGTTGTTATACCAAAACAGAGAAACCTGCAGAAAAAGATAGTTTTTCAGTAACATTTATCATTAATTCAACATAAACTCCGTGTGTCCATCCACTGTCATTGATCCAACTCCATGGGTTTTACTGGTGAATCAACGTTGTAGAAGATGACGGTGTATCCATGGTAACTAGGCCTCTGAACGTCCAAATGGGTCATATCTGATGACCACGAAAAGACGACAAACTGTATTTTACACCAGTTATTTACATGTATTGATAGGTTTAGTGGATCAACAGGTATTAAACAGTTTAGATCAGTAGATGTTTACGGTCAGTGATGGATATTTGGGATTTTAGAATAACTCTGTTCCTGTTTAACCCATAAAGACCCAGTGTTACTTTTGTGTCAGATCTCAAATGAATTTTTCAGTCAATTTAACCTTTCTTGAGTGATTTATCACCATTTAACATAATATTATCCTTTCCATTTTGCATTTTATCACTGAAAATCAGGTATTTTCCGATATTTATTTTACTGATCGTGTACTTTAATCATCATGCTGAGATTACATTTGAGGGTTATTACACCAAAAACAGAGAAAACTTGAGAAAAAGTGACTTTTTCAGTCACTTCAGTTCTTAAGTGATTTATCACCATTTATTACACTGGTCAACAACAAATTTATTGTTTAAGTTTTTTGAGCTGATTTAGGATAATTTTGGTGTGCTGAATCCAAAAATCACATTCATTTTGCTCAATCAGGTCAACTTTCTGAACTATGCTACATATTGGCTTTTTAACATTTTTGCTTACATTTATGGGCATTTTCACATCATATGATACAAAATTCTTTCATATTTCTTGCAATAAACGAGTTCTAAAGATTTTACTTTTGCAAATTTATGATTAATGTTTTTTTTAATATTACAGGTGAATGAAATGGCTTCGACTAGAAGATCTTGCAAAAATAAGCCTGATGTATTCTGCTACATCTGCGCTGAATACACCATTGCACTTAACAGGAATCAAGTCACAAGTATCATAAAGTGTGCTTACCAATCTTATTTTGGTATTAAACTTGGTGACCAAGATAAAGTTTGGGCGCAGATTGTGAGAAGATCAAATTTTTCAAAATCAAATTAGCAAAAAAAACCTGACCTGACTGAGAAAAACAGATGTCATTTTTGGATTTAGCGGTGCAAAATGGTCTTAATTCAGTTGAAAAAACCTAGACAACTTCCAAAAAACATTTTTTTGTAACCCAGTGTTATTATTTTATTCTCTGTATTTGGCATTTGTTGCACTGAAAATCAGGTATTTTCCTAGATTTAATTCACTGATTCATTAAAAAAGTGACTTTTTCAGCAAAATCTATCATTAACTGAACATAAACCCAGTGTTTCCATCCACTGTCATTGATCCAACTCCGTGAGTTTTACTGGTGAAGTTGTAGAAGATGACGGTGTTTCCACGGTAACTACAGAGCCTCTGAACGCCCACATGGGTCATATCTGATGACCATGAAAAGGCGACAAATTATATTTTACACCAATTATTTCCATGTATTGATAGGATTAGCGGATCAACAGGTATTCAGCAGTTTAGATCAGTCGATGTTTGGGTCTTTATGGGTTTATAATAGTTACAGCCTTAATGACACTGAAGAGTCGGGGTCTTTTCGCTTTTTGTTTCACCTCATGGGAGCCAAGTGGAGGCAGCGGACAAAGAGCCAAAATGGCAGCCTTCTACCTCTGACATTATCGGTGAATCTTAAGAGTTTTGGCCTCCTGTAGAGCAGGGAAAGTGGAGGTCACTGACATTACTTTTACCTATTACCTTTGGAGTACAGCTGCTCTGGGGACTGAATGGTGGCCTTTGAGGCTGCCGGGCTTTGTGCCTCCCATTGGAGAGCAGCCTGACAGTCTTAGCTGAGTGGGGGTCAAAGGTCAAGACAGGTCATGTGATAAGGCATTTCAGACCTACATATAGGGCCCCAGACTGAAGAGGCCTTAAAAACCTCAAGATCTCCCTCCCTCCCTCCCTTTGCTGTTTCTTTTTTTTTTTTTTTTTTTTCTGTCTCTCTCCTCTTCCTTTCTTTTCTCTTTCCCCTTCTCTGGACACAAAATGCCATTTGTTGTCCGTCAGTCAGTAGCGCAGGGCTCAGGACGGGCCCGGCGCTGAAAGCTCCATTCACACACCCTCTCACCCAGGGATGTTTTTGCAATTCAATATTTTCACACGCAGGCAGCTTCATCGTTACTTTGGAACCGTACACTTGGCAGGATGAGGCTGGGGTGGGGGGGTGGGGGCCTCTGGGACGGAGGGGCTGAGAGGTGGAGGGAGGAAGGAGTGGGGGGGCAGGGGGGTCAGCACAGAGGAATCCTAGTGTCGGCAGCGGACGGGCCTCTGCACACTAATGGGCCATCTTGAAATGTTTTAGCCCAGACCCCTCCCCAACACCCCCCCCCCTCCCCCCAACACACACACACACACACACACACATACACACATTCCACCCTACTCATCACTTCACAACCAATCTGACTCCAGGTTAACGAGGAGGGCTCTTATTTCCTTCATCAAAATCTCTGAGCTAATACAGTCACACTATCCCGTCCCAATAACAGACGTCCGTCCCCCTCACAGCCGACAGCGGCGTTTTATTTCCGCAGATCTGCACACACAACGACCACACCGGGAGAAAACACACAGCAGCGACAGGCTTTAAAGCTACCGGTCACACTGAGCAACGAGCATGTGTCCAAAATGTACCTCTCAGCTTCCAGAAATAAGAAAAAAAATATAATAATAAAGGAAATCAACAACTTCCGCTTCTACTACTCGGCTTATGATTGGAAATATATGTGTGGCACGATTTCAACTCTGATTATGAATATGAATGAATCTCATTTTATCTCATTTGGTTATTTTCATTTGTTTATTTACATATTTATTGTTATTACACTCCATTTTTATCCCTTTTCTCTCTCTCTCCTTTTCGTTTCTCTTCTTCTCATTTAGTTTCAGTTACCTAATGATTGTTGCTGGCCATAGCTCTGATTTTTTATTTATTTATTTATTTTGAGAAGCCCACATCACAACAGTCACACCACATACACATCTTACACACTCCACCACACACAAAACATTTACACAACCAAGACAGGACATCGATTCATGCTACTGACTGACATTTTGTTTCTTTTGTATATTACATGCCAATTATCTTAACCCTCCCCACCCCACCCCCGGCTGCTTATTGTAAAGCATCTTTGAGTACTTAAAAAAGCACTATAAAAAACCAATGTATTATTATTATTATGATTTAATGTAACTGTAAATATTGTATAATATTGCACATGAATCTCCTTGTCATTTGTCGTTGCTTCAATAAAGGTAAAAAAAAAAAAAAAAAAGAATATGAATGAAGGTTTTACTATCAAAACACAAATCTGAAATGTATTTAAGCCTTTACTGGGTAAGTGACTATTTTTGGTCATTTCCGCAAACATTAAATATAGGGCCAATCCCGTGCCTCAGTGAGGTTTATATATCATACTACGGTGATTCGGAGAGATTTTATAGAGATTTTGTGTGATTTTTGTCAGTTTATGCATGTGTTTACTTTTTATTAAGTTCTGCTCAGATGTTTTAAGGCAACAGGAGGGAGACTGTTGTCACGCCAACCGACAAAGAAGTAGATGACGATGCCCAGTAACATACTAAGGTTGAAATTTCATGCCCTATAGAGGGTTAAGCACTTTTTTTTACTAAAATAAATCTTTTCAACATCACCTTACAGCAAAAACTGTAGGAAGCCCCCAGGATTCATGGAATTCTGACAACTTGAATGTATAAAAAGCAAGTTTTATCAATGAAATAAGCAAAAAACTAATAAAACTAGTGCCCTGTGATGAACTGGCGATACGTCCAGGGTGCACCCTTCACTTGTCATTAGCCGAGTTAGCTTCCAATACCCCAAAAACCCACAATAGGACTACACAGTTCCGATTTAAACTGAAATTTCCTTCTGAATTTGCTCATTTTCAACTAGAACCGGCAACATCACAGCCAACAAATCTTAAATTTATTTTATGCAACCTTTATCTAACCAGGAAAATCTCATTAAGATTAAAAACCTCTTTTTTTTGTATTGGATAGTCCTGGCTAAGACCGTAAGTCGCACAAAAATATAATTTCTTTACTAACTAAGCAGATAACTGGTCACGCTACCACCCTTTTAGCCTCTACCAGTGGGAACTCTCACATTTCTTCATTGTTGACTTTGCAGTGCCAGTAAATGCTAATAGGAAATACAAGTTTAAAGCAGCCACAAGCACCTGAGAGGTGTTTCACTTCAACCTGTAACATCCTAGGACTGGTTTAGCATCCAGAGAAGCAGAGGTAAATGGAGAGCCTGCAATGAGAGGGACTTCTTAATATATTTATCCTGTGCACCACACGCCACTTAATGAAATTAAACCGCACCAATAGTGGACCTTTGTCTCTGGGGAGTTCAGTAATCAACATGCCACCAGTTTTCATTTTCTATTAAAATAAATGGCAGCCGGTGATTTGGACCTAATTGTGTTGCACCATGGGAGGAGTCAGGTGAGAAAAGAAAGTTACAGCGGTGACATAGTAGAGGTGGTCAAATATGCACAGGGATTCATCTGGGGGCTGGTAACACTGCCCCCCCCCCCCACCCCCATCCCCACAACTCTCCCTCCTTCCTATGCTTTCTACCCATCATACTCTCAAACAAAGTTAGCCAAGTATTAGCCCTTTATCATTTATCAAGTGACTATTTCTGGTAATTTCTGCATACAAGACACTGACAACAGGAAGGCAACCATCTCAGGTCCAATGTGGTCTCCAGGGTCTGTAAGGTCCACCTCTGCATGAACAGTGAGTGGACCTGCTTTGTTCGGTACCATGAAGTAATGGTACTAATGTGAGGAATGATGTTCAAAGGGATCATGTGGATGTGGACAGGGGGTCTGGATCAGCACTGATGATGGTCTAATGTTCTAAAATACATGCTCCTTTGACCTTACATGTGTTTTTCTTGTATTTTTTACATACAGTTCTTGGATTTTTTTAAATTTATTTTTTGCCATTTACAGGCAAGGAACCAAATACGGTAACTCCACTGACCTTGATTTTCTACATAATGTTATAAAAATGTTCTAATGTTCTAAAATACATGCTCCTTTTACTTTACATGCGTTTTTCTTGTATTTCTTTTTATATATACACTTCTTGGACTTTTATTTTTTAAAAACTTTTTTTGACACTTATGGACAAGGAACCAAATACAGTAACTTCACTGACCTTGATTTTCAACATAATGTTATAGAAGTGATGTTCTGATGTTCTAAAATGCATGTTCCTTTCACCTTACACGTGTTTTTCTTGTATTTTTATATTTACTTCTTGGATTTTTTAAATCTTTTTTGCCACTTATGGACAAGGAACCAAATATGGTAACTTGACTGACCTTGATTTTCTGCATAATGTTCTAAAAGTGATATACTAATGTTCTAAAATACATGTTCCTTTCACCTTACATGTTGTTCTCTTATATTTTTTTATATACACTTCTTGGATTTATATATGTATATATATATATATATATATATATATATATATATATATATATATATATATATATATTTTTTTTTTTTTTTTTTTTTTTTTTTTTTTTTTTTTTTTTCACACTTATGGGCCAGAAACCAAATACGGTAACTTCACTGAACTTGATTTTCTACATGATGTGCTAATGCTCTAAAATACATGTTCCTTTCACCTTACAGTTGTATTTCCTGTATTTTTTTTATATACACTTCTTGGATTTTTATTTTACCTTTTTTGCCATTTACAGGCAAGGAACCAAATACGGTAACTTCACTGACCTTGATTTTCTACATAATGTTATAAAAGTGATGTTGCAATGTTCTAAAATACATGTTTTTTTTCACCTAACACGTCTTTTTCTTGTATTTTTTATATATATATACTTCTTGTATTTCTATTCATTTTCACTTATGGGCAAGGAACCAAATATGGTAACTACATTGACCTTGAATTTCTACATGACAATAAAAAAAACTTCAAAAAATTTTCCCAGTAGTAATAAAGTCTTGTTATGTCCTCCAATAACACACTCAGGTTGAAATGTTGATTTTTTTTTTTATTTTTTTATAGTGCTCCATAAAGGGTTAAATAAACACAGAACTGGTGAGTCCTGAGCGCTACAGTCTGGCAGGGTCACAGGATAATGACAGCTCAATTACTGTGAATCTCCTTGTATGCCCGGACCCCCTCCCCTTCCCAAACACCCGCCCCACCCAGCACGGCAAATTTGTCAAACTCACCAAAACGATGGGTCTGACAGTGTAATCGCTAACCGTCCCCACCAACATGAAAGAGGTCTTTATCTGACCAAATCAAAGAACCTGATCTCTGAGAGAGAAAAAGAGGTGGGTGGGTGTTCGAGGACGGGGTGGGGGGTGGGGGTTGGAGAAGAGAAATGTCCCACTCGGGTCCTGTGAGACGTGGAGATGCCTCTAATCCGCTTTAATGAGACACTGCTTGCCCATCTTTGTGGTAATGACGAACCGCAGCGAGAAAGGAGGGAGCGATAGGAGCGAGGATGGAGCCAAGGCTTTGAACTGTCGGCCCGATGAAAGGGGAGGCAGACACAAGGAGTTTAGAGCCACGCCGCCCACTACACACCACACAGACAGACACACAGACAGATAGACAGCCCCGGGCGCAAGGCAGTTTGTCTGCTTATCATATCTGGACAGGATGAGCAATTAGCAGCAGTTTGTTTGTGTGTGTCTGTGCAGAAGCTGTTATTTAACCCTTTATCGGGCAAGTGACTATTTTTAGTAATTTCCGAATACGTTACAAGACATTAGAAACAACAATTATAGTAAGTCAACAATCTCAGGTCCAATGTGGTCTCCAGGGTCTGTAAGGTCCACCTCTGCATGAACAGTGAGTGGACCTGCTTTGTTCGGTACCATGAAGTAATGGTACTAATTAGGGCTGGGCGATAAATCGAATTAATTCGATTAATTCGCCTTTTTAAAAATAGACGATTTGAAAAAATGCAAAATCGCAAAATCGAGGCGAGCTTAAATAAATAACTATACAGATTCGTCTCCTCCCTTTCATGACTTGAGCACTGGCGTTTGGTTCCGCCTCTTATGCCTTTCCGCCAAAACAATCACGCCCCCGCCATGGTGGACACAACACAAGCCGAAGAGTTGGTAGCTAGAAAAGGGACTCATGTTACGTCGATTATATGGAAATGGTTCGGATTTGACAAGACTGACGCAGAGCAAACTACAGTCGTGTGCAAGGTTTGCAGAAGTAAGGTGAAAACGAAGAGTAGCAGCACAACTAACCTCTTTCAGCACCTCCGGCAGAGACACCCTAAAGAATGGGAAGAGTGCTCGCAGCTGCGGGAGTGCGGCGTAGCTAGCACTAGCCATGGCAAACACGCCGCAAAGAAACAACAAACTTTAGCCGCATCATTTTCTTGTGCCGTGCCATATGATAAGTCAGGGGCACGATGGATTAAAATCGATTAAAATCGTAATCGTCCAAGATGACCAAAAAAAAAAATTGAGATTTTATTTTTTGGCCATATCGCCCAGCCCTAGTATTAATGTAAGGAATGATGTTCAAAGGGATCATGTGGATGTGGACAGGGGTCTGGACCAGCACTGATGGGGGTCTAATGTTCTAAAATGCATGTTCCTTTCACCTTATGTGTGTTTTTCTTGTGTTTTTTATATATACTTCTTGGATTTTAATTATATTTAAGTTTATTTTTTCGGCATTTATGGGCAAGGAGCTAAATACGGTAACTTCACTGACCTTGATTTTCTACATAACAATAAGAACATTTTTTTAAAGTTTCTCAGAAGTAATAAAGTCTTATGATGTCCTCCATATTTGCTTCTGGGATTTTATTTATTAATTTTTTGACACTTAAGGACAAGGAAACAATATGGTAACTTCACTGACCTTGATTTTCTACATAATGTTCTAAAAGTGATGTTCTAATGTTCTGAAATACATGATCCTTTCACCTTTCATGTGTTTTTCTTGGATTTTTTAAAAATATTGACTTGGATTTTTTTTTTTTTTTTTTTTTTTTGCCAGTTACAGGTCAGGAACCAAATATGATAACTTCACTGACCTTGATTTTCTACAAAACAATGAATTTTTTTTTTTTTTTAAAGATTTCACAAAGTAATGAAGTCTTGTTTTGTCCTCCAATAACACACTAACGTTGAAATTTTAACACACTAAGGTTGAAAGAAAGAAAGAAAGAAAGAAAGAAAGAAAGAAAGAGAGAAAGAAAGAAACAAACAAACAAACAAACAAACACACTTCGGCTAAAGTTACAACAGTGAAAGTATTGTAATCGTTTTAAAGTACGTTTCATAAAGTATAAATGAGGAAGTAACTGTACGACTAAAGCTGGACTCCTCTGTTAAACTAACGTCAAAGCCTGTGGGGCTATCTGCATTTTTGTTTTGTTTTTTTGCCACTTACAGGTAAGGAACCAAATATGGTAACTTCACTGACCTTGATTTTCTGCATAATGTTATAATAGTGATGTTCTAATGTTCTAAAATACATGTTCCTTTCACCTTACATGAAAAAAACTAAAGAAAAATGCATTTTCCAGCCATACAAACATGTCTACAGCCACTGTAACTACATGGGTTTCACTGATTTACTTATGATGCTGCTGAAAAGCTGAGAAAATGCATTTAACCTGATTTATTTGAATGTATTGATAGGATTAGTGGTTCAAAAGTAGAACACATTATCGATCAATAGATGCTCATGTTGTTCAGGGGTTTATATAAAGTGAAGTACTTGAGTAAAACTACTGAACTGTACGTATTCATTTGTATTCATTCCTCTTTGTTGCACTTTTACACAAGGATATGTTCATAAAAATGTATCTGCTATTGTATTTGAAGGCAAATAATTTATAAAGTAATCGGACAAATGGAAGAATTACAAACAAAATATCTAGAAAAATGACTTCAGTTTTTACTGACTCAACACCTTTACATTCTCTCATGGTTGTTATTTTATAGATTAATTTCTTTAACATGTCTTGCCTCTGGTAAATTAAAAGAACACAAATGAATAGGCAAATACAGTCGCAGAAAAAATTATTAGACCATCAGAAGTCATCAAAAACAATGGTTATGCAATCACATACTAACTCCTGTGTGTATCATGTGACTAAAACAGACACAAGAAAACATGGAATGCCTAAAAGCACTGTTTTTGTCAGTACAATGATGTAAGAACTGAAGTGATTTTGGTTATTATCAAGAAAACCATGGAAAATGGATAGATATCAGTTCTGAAATTAAACTACTATGAACTATTTTTGTTGTTATCGTTATATTTGTCCAAACAAATGTACCTTTAGTTGTACCAGGCATTAAAATGAACAAGAAATTGAAGAAAACAAGGGGTGGTCTAATACTTTTTTATGCAACTGTATATCATCATCATCCTCCTCATCACCATCATCAAGATTCAATTCTGCTGAGAGCTGCAACTGTAGTTAATTTACTCTGAAATGCATCTCATCTTCACACATGGTCTATAGAGGCTGAAGAGAATAAAAAGAAGGCGACATAAAAGCAGGGAAGTTCAGGAACCGATACAGAGAAAAGGAGTCGGGTACGACAAAAAACGGGAAAAAAAAAAAAAAAGAAAAGAAAAGGAAAAGAGGGAGAAAGACGGAGGAAAGCGAGCAGGCTAATACCAAACAAATCAGGATTAGACCCCAGATAAGACTAGTCACAATGCTGAGCAATCCCTGGGATATCACAATGCGAGGGGGAATCATGAGGGCTGCTGGAACACGCTAATTAGGGACTCAACACATTCGCCCGATGTTTTGCAAACAACACACACTGTTTAACAGCGGGTGGTGCACAATCAAACCAGACACACGGAGAGATAACCATTTAGCGTTAATCAGCATACTCGACAAGTAAAGATGAGGTATTCGCAGTGGGAAGACCCCAGCAGTGGCGGTGTATTCTTAGCCCTGGTGGAATCTACTACCAAGGCCCAGCAGTGGTGCCATGTAACCCGATCGGCAGCCACAGGTCCACACAAAACGCATTCAACGTTAGCGTAATGCAGGGTGTTTCAACATGGAGTCCCCTGGAATTCAAATGGGGTCGCCTGAAATTTCTAGTAATTGATAAAAATAAAAAATTACTAATAAAGAATACATGTTGAGTTGACAGAGACAATCCCAATCCATAAAAGACATGACAAACTGAAGCTGAAACTGAAGCACTGTGGTTCTGTTTATCTGTCAAATGTTCATTGTGGTCGGTTTCAGATGCTGCAGCTCTTTCATAATTCAGAGTTTGAGTTCTTGTTTGTTCAGTATTAATTGTCAGCCTTGTAAATCCCAGCTGGACTGACTGTACATATCCTGACCAAGGAAAATCAAATTCTCACTTTGTGCAGTAATCTACACCTGGCTTTTCTGCCCCTGTCCAGAATAATATACATTATATAGACCAGTGGTTCCCAACCTTTTTTGGCTCATGACCTCATTTTAACATCACAAATTTCTGGTGATCCCAGACATTCAAAACAGAGAATTTTGTTTTGCTAAAATTAATTTGCTTTTGATCATGTTATAGTTTGCTATACTATGTTGCAGATAAATGTTAATTTTAGACGACATTTAGTCTATATAATGTATATTATTATGGACGTAGGCAGAAAAGCCAGGTGTAGATTACTGCACAAAGGGAGAATTTTATTTTCCTTGGTCAGGATATGTACAGTCAGTCCAGCTTGGATTTCCAAGACTGACAATTCATACTGAACAAACAAGAACTCAAACTATGAATTATGAAAGAGCTGCAGCATCTGAAACCGACCACAATGAACATTTGACAGATAAACAGAACCACAGTGCTTCAGTTTCAGACTCACAGTTTGTCATGTCTGTTATGGATTGGGATTGCCTCTGTCAACTCACCATATATATTTTATTAGTAAGTTTTTTTTTTTTTATTTTTTTTATTTTGATCAATTACTAGAAATTCAGACAACCCCATTTCAATTCCAGGAGACCCCACATGGGGTCCCAACCCCGAGGTTGAAAAATACTGATATAGACTAAATGTTGTCTAAAATTAACATTTATTTGCGACATAGTATAGTAAACTATTACAATGTGTGATGTTAAAATGGGATCATGAGCCAAAAAAGGTTGGGAACCACTGGTGTAATGGCTTTTTATTTTTTTCTCCAACCCTGCTCACACCAACAAATACCACTCTTCAAAAGCTGCCCGTCTATTTTTAACAACCCCCCCACCTCCACACACACACACACACACACACACACACACACACACACACATATATATGTAAAGTCTGGAACTGGAAATGAAGGGTATGAGGAGAGACGAAAAACAGGGGGCTTCGAAAAAGGAAAACATCAGGGATATATCTTCGACTCTCCCAGGCACGCCACTGCTTTCGCTGCCAAATGATTGGGAGACTGGCTTGTTTTTTTACAAACATGGTGCATGAGGTCATGGCGCGAGGCGGGAAAGACGCATATTTGCCAACTGGATAATGTGAGGTCAACGTATCAATGGAATGAATGGGATTTAAAGCCATGTGCAAGAGCTTAATGCAATGGTATTTGTATGTCAACTCAAAATTTGACTTAGCCAGCGTGAGACTGGAGGGGTGGTGGTGGTGGTGGTGGTGGGAGGGGGGGGTGAGGGTCAGTCAGGGCTCAGATCTGTGTGTGTTTCCAGGTGTGAGGGGTGCCCACCCATCACCGGGCCAGACTCGGCCAAGGTCAACGCTCAGAACAGTGACAGGACCTCCAACAACTGTACAAAACGGCGCGCACACACTGGTTTCCACGCACACATTTATCCCACCGCACTGTGCCAGCTCCTGCTGTTTGGATGACATTTACACTCAACCTTTCTAGTTTGTGATTGATTGGGGTTAAGTCCTACTATTGCCCAAAAATCTGTCAGCACAAATGTGTATGTGTGTGTGCATATGTGTGTTTGTATGTGTGTGCCCGTCCGGGATATCGGTCTGTACGAATGTGGACAAAAGCACAGGTTTCTATGTGTCGCTGCAAAGACACAACGAGAGAGAGAGAAAGAGAGAGAGAGAGAAAGAGAGAGAGAGAAGTATGAAAAGCCTGTCAAATGCTGTTGGGCTGTTACTGAGTCTGGACCAGTGTGACTTCAGCATTTTGCTAAACTGCTAATGTCAGCTGGGAACGACTCCAACCGCCCATGACCCTGCAAGGATAAGCGGGTATCGATGATGGACGGACGGACGGGTGGGCGGGTGGGTGGGTGGGTGGATGGATGGGGTAACAGTACAATAACAGCAGTAACAGTAGTGTCTCTGCTGCAGTTCTGTCATACTTGATATATAGCAAAATGAAACTGAAATACACCATTGAATCTCTGTAACCGAGGCAGAAAAACAGCCCAAATAAGCCAAAAATTTAGAAAAAACAGAAATAAAAATCCACTCTAAATGATGATGTTAGTTTCAGAGATGCTGATAACTAAGCTGAAACTACGTACAATCAAAAAAATTCTAAGCTTAGTGCCATCTTTAATAAAAATACTCATATTTGCCAACATCATTAACGTATAAGAGGAAGTAATACGACATATTCTCAAATAGATATTTTACCTTTCACATAGATACAGATGTTTTTGTCTTTTAGTTGAAAAACATTGTCAACCGTGTCCCTGTCTGTGTCAAACTTCCATTTCTTTTTCCAAGTGCCTTAAAGTTGTTTCCATCTGTCGTATTTGTACACTACTTACTGTTTTTACTCTAATTATTCACTGTTTGTGACATATTTTTAAGATATTCTGTCGTATTCAACCCATTCATGAGAGTAAAATGCTGCAATTGCACATTTCTGCAAACTACGGACGCATGTAATTTATTTATTCATTTATTTTTAGCCTTTCTTTAATGTTCAGGTTGGTCGATAAATTCATTATGAGTCATTTTTAACTTCATCTTTACAGAGTTTTTTTCTGTATCGAATCAATCGTTGCATTGCTGGCAGGGCTTTTGGTGGAAAGAATTTACATTTATGCTCACGACTGACATTTTTGCCACATAGAAATTATGCTAATTAGCTATATTCAATGACTTCATTAAGTAAAATGTAGAGCAGTTGGAGTTATGTTTAGAATTCTGTTGGGTTTTTAAAAGTCTGGTTTAGACCAACTCGGATGACAGCTGTGTTGTTTTTAAAGCGCTTTATAAATGAAGTTAGGTTGAGTTGTAGGTTTTATTTATGATGTAAGATTGGATGACAACTGTGACAATAAACATATTCTATTCTATTCTATTCTAGAACAGAACCAGATTGATCAGTGCAAAATGTTTTGCAAATGATCTGCAAAAACACCCTCATCTTCATTTGTAACTTGTGTGTAGAGGAATAACTGTCATCATAGACTTAAAACTAATAGTAAAATACTCCCATTTTGATGGAATTCAGATAAATCTCATTGCATAAAAGAGGATAATTCTGATAATGTTTGAAAACCACATCCAAATTCAGAGTCATAACAAAACAACGCACTGAAACGTGTCTGAACAGTGGACATTTAAAGAGGTTAAAATAGAGCTGTGTGCCGTTTCAGAACCAGAACGCAGATCCAAAAGCCATATATCTGGTTTATTTTTAAACCTTTTGGCACCTGTTCTTGGCCTCATTACACTCTGCGAGATCTCTTTAGTAAAAGTGAACTTGGCCAAAACGGCAGCAGTGGCACATTTACAGTTACTGACTGAATAACAATAAATACATCTCCCCCTCGAGATACAAGAAAAAAAGAAGCGAGTGAGACGTAGCGTTAAGTGTAAGGGAGTCAGAGATAGCAAAAGGGTCGTAAAATAAAACGACTCAATCCTGTTCCAACGTATTAATCGTCCATCTTTGAAGCTTTACAGCTCAGGTAATGCGCAGAGTAACTAGTTCCTGGCGATATCTGCTGCTGTTGGGTTGATTTTCTGCGCAGGTGGAAGAGATCGGGAGAGTTTTATTTACTGTCAGATGTTTAGGATACTTCACTGTCCTCCACGTTTTCAGGGTAATTTTGAAAACTTCACTGGAAAGAACATTCCTCAAACAGTTTGCTCTCACAGCAAATATGAAGATATCGTTACAAAAAGCAATGTATCTTTATTTGTATCGTATTATGTAAATTTAATGTGGACCATATGTCGGTGAAACAGACACTGGCTCGACACTGCAACAGCAACCATGACCAAAACTTTACCCCGACCTCAACCGGAGGAAATCCCCCCCCCCGTCTGTACTTGTAAATTAATATGTTACGAACAGGCGAATTCGTGGGAATGTTATGAAAGATGGCGCTTTCGTTTTATGACGCGCAGGTATTTTATGGAATGCACGAAAAAGAAAAAAAAAGGAGGATGGAATAAATAAGAAAAGACAAATGAAACACACACTGCACTGTGCTGATGCAAAGAGGGGAGAGTAGGGGAGAGTGGGGTAGGGGTGGATGTGTGATGGGGGTGGTGGTGGTGGTGGGGGGGGCATTCACATCTAACATCCAACAAACTTCCATAATCAACAACTCATGCAGGACGTGCGACCGTGCCAAATGTGGACTGATGCAATTAGTTAAGCTACACAATTTTTAAACCCTTCAAAAAAATTGACACAAACGCTCCCCGAGTCGATGCAAAATCATAAAATAATAAAAAAAAAAAAAACACCATGAAAAAGACTTAATGAGCAGATCTGAGTGTGCAGAGTGGAGCAGAGGGCCCGACTAGACCACGAACAAAGCAAAAACAAGAATAAATAAAATAAAAAACACAAGTCCGGACTGTACGCGCCGAGTGTCAGGAGGTCTGTAATTACAGTTGCGGACACACTCGGCCACTTTAGACGGACGGTATAATCTGAAAAACAAATGCTACGTGATTCTCGGAGCTGCTAAGGTCATTCACATTATCACACATGAATGCAAATGGGCTCTGTGGAACCGCACCGCTCTCGGGTTTCCCCCACCGTGTCCTATCTGTGATATATCAATATAAAGATCTCACTATGATTGTGCACTGCAGGAATACTGGAAAAAAAAAAAGTGGTTTGTGTCTGGAGCTAAAGTTCTTCAGGGTAAATAAAACTGCGTTATCTCTTATATACAGTTGCAGAAAAAATTATTAGACCGTCAAAAGTCACCAAAAACAACGGTTATGCAATCAACTGTATCGTGTGATGAAAACATGGAACGCCTAAAAGCACCGTTTTTGTCAGAACACATTATAGTTCAATAGATGCTAATGGTCATCAAGGGTTTATATACAGTATAATACTTGAATTAAACTACTCAACTGTATATATTCATTCATATTCATTCCTCTTTGTTGCACTTTTACACAAGGATGTGTTCATAAAAATGTATGGATATCATGATGCTACTGTATTTGAAGGCAAATAATTTATAAAATATTCTGACAAATGGAACTATTACAATCAAAACATCTAAAAATGAGGAACAATGACTTTGGTTTTTACTGTTTCAACACCTTTACATTCTCTCATGGTTATTATTGTATAGATTTACTTCTTTAACATGACTTGTCACAGGTAAATTACAAAAAAATACAACTGAATAAGCAAATACAGTTGTGGAAAAAATTATTAGACTGTCAAAAGTCACCAAAAACAACGGTTATGAAATCAACTGTGTATCATGTGACGAAAACATGGAACGCCTAAAAGCACCGTTTTTGTCAGAACACATTATAGTTCAATAGATGCTAATGGTCATCAAGGGTTTATATACAGTATAATACTTGAATTAAACTACTCAACTGTATGTATTCGTTCATATTCATTCCTCTTTGTTGCACTTTTACACAAGGATGTGTTCATAAAAATGTATGGATATCATGATGCTACTGTATTTGAAGGCAAATAATTTATAAAATATTCTGACAAATGGAACTATTACAATCAAAACATCTAAAAATGAAGAACAATGACTTTGGTTTTTACTGTTCCAACACCTTTACATTCTCTCATGGTTATTATTGTATAGATTTAATTCTTTAGCATGACTTGTCGCAGGTAAATTACAAAAAAATACAACTGAATAAGCAAATACAGCCGTGGAAAAAATTATTAGACCATCGAAAGTCACCAAAAACAACGGTTATGCAATCAAGTATTAACTCCTGTGTGTGTCATGTGACTAAAACAGGCCAAAAAGAAAACATGGAATTCCTAAAAGCATTGTTTTTGGCAGTACAATGCTATAGATATTGATGTGATTTTGGCTATTATGACAAAAAGCATGAAAAATAGATAGATATCAGCTCTGAAATTAAACTCTTATGAGCTATTTTTGTTGTTATCATTATATTTATCCACACAAATGTACCTTTAGTTGTACCAGAACAAGAAACTGAAGAAAACAAGGGTGGTTTAATAATTTTTTCCACGACCGTACAATCAGATTTCACGTATTTGCTTAATATTTACGTTCTGTATGAATTGCAGCCGGTGTCGTGTAATATCGAGACATTATTTTCCATTTGATGATCCTATCATTTTTATGTTCAGGCTCTAATCTGTGAACATAACACAGTGTGTATGTGACACACATTACAGCTGCATAGCACTAATACATGGGAGTCTGCACGGGACCCTGAACGTTTAGCCAGAAGTTCAACATAGCTACCATTGTTGGTTTTAAAGTGTTATGGGTTGGGTTTTATTACTTCTGTCAAAACATCAGAAGCTGTTGAGCCAGGCCAAGTTCAGGACTGAGTCTATCTAATAAGGAGGGGGTGGGGGGGCTGGAAGGTGGAGGGTGGGAGGGGCTTTAACGCATAGATCAATAGGATATCTGGCAATTAGTAGACGTTACGTATAGGCCCAGAAAGGGAGGAAGACTGAGGGAAATGTGTCAGAAAATGTTGTTCAGTATAGGGAGGTAAGGGAGGGGAGGGAGGGAAGGAGGGAGAGGGGGGGTAAATGTGCAAAATCAGCAAAAAAAAAAAAAAAACGTCAGAAAATCATGTGACGCTGCCTTTTATTGACCCTTGGTAATGCGGACGGTGCCCAAGTAAACTGAGAAACAGGTTCTGAAAATCAATAACAAGAGAGAAACCGCCCTCATACACTCATTCTGAAGTGTGTGTGTTTTTTATGTCATATTTTCCTCCTTTATTTACTGAATTAATTTGGTGCGTAAAAGACGTTTTCGATCATTACGCACGACTGATAAGTGTGTATGGACCTGACATTTCTATATCCATGTGTGTTTGTTTTGTTGACAACGTACAGTAAAACTAAATAAATAAGAAAATTAATTTTTAAAAAAAATACTGTTCTACTCAAAAAAGAAAGAAAAACAACAAAAACAAAACAAAAAAAAAAACAACCACTCGACAGGAAGTCTTGTTAATTGATCCAAACCGAATTCAGAGAACCATAAGGGCCCAGTAGAATACCACAATAAAACCGCCGCAAGGTGTTAATTTTACAGCCACAATCAGCCCACTGCAGCGTGGATACTGTACATACAAGCCCACAGCCACACTGTACATTCACAGCCACGTAACCAAAGGATCTGCAGAAAAAAATAAGAATTAGTGTCAGTTTGGTGCAGATATTTCACCTGCATCGATTTGTAATTTTAAGATTAAGCCTCAAATTTAACAAAAAAATAAATAAAATGAGCTGCAGTGTGTTACAGCACGTGTGTGAGTTCAAATAGAAATAAAACACAATCCACTAAAACAATCACGAATTTACGCAAATGTGCAATTAATTGGATCGTGCGTAAAAGTGTGATTTCATCCGTTTTTAAAGCCACCTGTGATGCTGGCTTTGCACTATGTCACAAACACACTGAGAGCCACTTAAAGCTGACCCATAAGAAGTATGTAAACAAACCAGAGCGGCTGCATGTACTTATGTGAGCCCTCCCTGGTTTATAAAAAAAAAAAAAAAAAAAAAAGACGGACCGATAGTTGGATTTTTGCATCCACAGATTCACAAATACAGTGAATATGTGTAAGCTGCAGAAAAAAAGAAGGTAAATGTAAGTGAATTGGAAATTAAAGCAGTAAAGCAGCTGTTGAGTGTTGCAGTGCAGTGGGCCTGGACTGTACACGCAGGGAACACAGAGGGAACAGGGCTGGAGTTTACTGTACACTCCCACGCGTCGCATTCAAAACCTGTGGGCCTGTGTGTTTTGAATGTTAAGAACGAGATATTTTGTTTTTTCATTCCTCCTCTCATTTGCTCTGTTGTTGTTATTTTTCCTATTTTCTTCTTCTTCCTCTTGCTACACTACACATGTGAGGCCTTTGGGACGCACGGGGCGCGCACTGGTGCTGCTACAAAGCCAGGTATTTGTGTTCATTAGCGCCCGGATCAACAGACTATCAAGGCTGTTTAGAGATCAAGACCGAGCGCAATTACAGGCAAGAAGCAGCCTCCTGGACGTGTTTGAGCATTTTCACAAAGCGCCACAATGAGCCCCCCCCCCCCCCCCCCCCCCTCCTTCATCTTCTTTTTCGTCCATTTACTTCTTCTTCTTTTTTTTTCTTCCCCTTTTGTTTCTTTGTCTTAAACTTTTTCTTTTTTTTTCCTTTTACGGGAACTTGATCCTTGTACACCAGTCATGGAGAACTTGCAAGTGTAATAAGATGATGGGAAAAACATGAAATGAGAATTATTATTATTACTGTTTTTATTTATCTCACAGTATGTTCTGGTTTAATTCATCATTGCAATTTTTAAAATTAAAAAAGAAGTGCAGGTTTGTTTTTAAAGTAGGAGGTAATTTATTTTAACTGAGACGTTAGATGTAAATATATTTTCTATGTTATTATGTTATTTTAATTAACTAACACTAACACACGACTGGAGATTAAATCTGATTTAAAGCCAGTGGATTTGGCAAAGTTGCAAAGTTTTTTGTTTTTTTTTTCCAGGCCTGTAAACATGCAGTCGACTGAGCCAAATTACAATAAAAAAGCAGTTACATGGATGTGTTAAAATAAATATTTTTAATTGCTTTGGACAAGAAAATAAATGTCAGAGTATAAAACATTTCATGGCTTTTGGTGTAAGTTGCACAAAACTCTAACTCACTATGAAAAAAAAAAAAACAGCAAAAACAAATGAAGACATGACAAAAGAGGCCTGAATAAATCGTTAAGTTGTTAAGGAACCGAATTCCAAATGAACAGCGAATAAAAAAAAACAAAAAAAACACACTGACCCACATAATTGTCCGTAGAAAACAAAGTGCATTCAAGCACGACTTTAAGGGGAAAAAAGGCGCTTTAAACAAACGCATAAATCAAGCAGATCCAACAAACAAATGTCAAACAATAAACATGCTCCACTTCCAACAAAGTGCGTGCTCATGTTGGTAAAAAAAAAAAAAAAAAAAAAAAAACACGGAATACATGAATTTTCCGTGTGACGCGAGCAAGCCAGTCCACTAAGTAGCATGGGCGCTTTTCTTGCACAAGACGCATTATTGATTGGCATTCCCTGGAGGAGGAAACAGTCAGCAGCAGTCCGTGGGCCCTGGCTCCAAAACGAAACTTGCCGGAGAGCCGATATATGTTGGTGCGGGCCAAAAGCAGGAACGCGTGCGTAAAAAATTTGCATTAAAATATCGCTCTTTCTTCCTAAAATTCTCGCGTCTGGCGTCTCCGGTTTGCAAAGACAGACGCTCAGCTCTGCGCACCACGACGCAGCACAGCAGTGCCACAGCGCCCACTATTTCAGAAGCTAGGAATATTATTTCACAAGACTTGGAACGGCTCTCTTCAAAAAAAAAAAGTTACTATCCATTTCGACAACTTTCTTAGTAACTTTCGGGAAACGGACCGCGCGCCTCCGTTAAACAAAAACAATAACACCAAAACATCAAATGACTGAATGAAAGAGAATCCAGCTCAGATTTGGAAGCGATATTACTTTGCGTCTTTCTAGGAGTGTGATCAACTTTAAAAAAAAAAAAAAAAAAAAAAGAAGCACCGGCGGCGTTTCTCATCACACACATGAAAACTTTCTGACACCGGGAAGCAACGGAGCCAAAGAGCGGAGAGAGAGCGCGCGCACCGGAGGAAGGAACGGAAGGCTCGAGCAAAAGCAGAAACAAAACCGGAGCAGGACAACACATTTTTATACACAGCACAAAAACTTATCTCTGGACAAAGAATCAACCACCACCACCACCACCACCCCCCTCCACCTCTTCTTCTCTTAAAGGATATGACAAATGACAAGGACACATTGGACCATCTATGCGCGAGCCGGTGTGTTTTCTGGAAAAGCGCAAAAACAAACAAAAAAAAAGGAGCAAAAAAACCAACAACACCTACTTTTGGCCAGTTTTCTCGCCCTCGCCTTGGATCTCATCTTGTCGGCTTGTAGATTCCTCTCGTCGTCCTCCGTGAGCCCAGAAGCAGCAACAACACTATCTTCATCTCACCAGCATTGTCAGTTTGGACACCTTCGCACATGCGCACAGGCCATTCAATCTGACACCCTCGCCGGGGCCAAAAAACTTTCCAATGTATTCATCATCATCACTTTTTTTTTTTGTCCTATCGTCTCCCCTTTAGATCACTTATCTCTTCCCCTCCTCCTCTTCCTCCTCCTCCTGCGCTCTCCTCACCATCTTACCTTCCCTCCCTCCCTCCCTCCCCTTACCCGCGTCCCCCTCCTCACCCCTGCAGCCCCCCCACCCCCCCCCCCACCCAGCCCATTTAGCTTCTGCCAGCAGCCTCTTGGAGTTTTTAGCCCTTTAACTGGGAGAACTTGGGTTTTCTGCAACCTGCGGTGGACACAGAGGTATAGAGAGGCCAAGGAGGTATTAGCACAATAATGCACTATTATTATTATTATTATTATTATTATTATTATTATTTTTATTATTTTTATTTTTATTATCATTATTATTATTTTTTATTTTTATTATCATTATTATTATTTTTGTTATTAATATGATTGTGCATGATATTTGTGGGTTCATATTTTGCAGATAATCTTAAAATATGTGTGTCCTTTGACTTTTTTTTTTATTATTTCATGCAGGTTTAAACTCTGATATTTTACTAGATGTTTGGTTTTATGTTGCAAAAATAAGCTGGAATTGCATGAGTTATTTTTGATCTGAATGAATTTACATACAGACGCGCATAGTTGCAAGTCTTGATTATATATATATGTGTGTGTGTGTGTGTGTGTGTGTGTGTGTGTGTGTGTGTGTGTGTGTGTGTGTGTGTGTGTGTGTGTGTAAACCCTGTTGCCCTCAGGACACGCAGCGGCCACAGCAGCTGTTTGACGCATGCACCGGCACAGTCCGCGCGCACCGGTGGACGAAAACCCGGGGCTTTTTTTTTTTTTTTTTTTAATACTTCTGCGTCTTTTTTTCCCCCACAATGTTCAGGTTTGCAACAATCATATCTGCAGCAGGTATTTGTCACAGGAGTGTTTGTGGTTCAGGTTCAGCTGCGACGCACCGCGTATAAAGGAGGAGAAAAAAAACAAAAAAACAACCACCTGAACAGGACAGACAGACGGACAGATGGACTCAGTTGTGAGTATTGCAGTTTTGCACCTGTTTGTTTGTTTGTTTGTTTATTTGTTTGTTTGCTGCAGGAAAGAGGACAGCAGTGCAACGGTAATATATGACAGCAGCATCAATGAAAGCAGGTAATTTTAACATTTATGTGTGAAAATCTGCCTTATTCTCATGTATATTTTTGACGTTTTTTAATCAGGTAAATTCTAAAGTTGCATTTTACGCATTCTGCCTTTTACGCATTTATAGCTTTTTATTTCAGTATTATTGTTTTTATTATTATTAGTGTTTAATTAATGCGTTTTTCCGAAGAGGTTGGAACCTGATGGGAGCTGTTCTGTTCTGTTTTTATTGTTGTATTTTTTTTTTTTTTTTTTTTTTTTTTAAACCAAACACCAGCTCGTCTGACGGTGGCAGGCGGGTCCGTCTCAGCCATGTGCTGCGGTGCCGGGGCCTTTTAGCCTACATGTCATATGGGAATGGTTTCCGTCAAGTTTGGCTGAATAAAGGCGGCTCTATGTTGGAGCCTATTAAAGATCGGTGGTGATGGAGCGGCTGCAGTCTGCTGGGACAGCGGCAGGGATCAATTCACTGCGCACTAATCACACACCGCTGCTATATGGATTACTCAGATTAATGCGCAGGGATTATTCTTACTCTGCTTCTTATTTTTCTTTATTCCTTGTACTTGTGTTTTCTTTTTTGTTTTTGTTTTTTTGTGTTATTGCTATTACTGGTACCGGTTTGTCTGGACTTCCTCTGGTCGCTTTTTGCTCCAGGACTGAGCGGCAGCTTGCACTTATCACGCACACGAACCTAAGCCATTATCAGAATACAAGCCTCGAGTTGATCAAACACAGCCTGCAGGGGTGTTATCCCAGCAGCTGAAGCTAAATGAATACTGTGATCATGAATCAATAATAATCACAAGTAATTAGCCCACATTGGCTTTATATGAAAGTGTGCGTCTTGGCACGAGGAGACCAGAAGGGTGATGCTATTGGTTTGGCTGTACGTAATAAAGAACTAAAATGTTCATTCACACCTACAGTGGATTCTAAATGTCATTATTATCACCATTTTATTTATAAATCTGTGATAATTTCGTATAGAATTAAAGAAAAGGAACAACAACAAAAAAATAGATAAATGAACAATAACGTATGTGAAAAACAGTGGCGTGTAAAGGCTCTGTTTATTCTTTGGTGTCTAGGAAAGTTGCGACAGGATATCGGTAATCCATTGTTTTAATCGATCGCCTCTATTGATATCGCGAGGAAGCAGGGGGAACAAAAAAAAAAAAAAAAAAAAAAGCATTCGACAAAACTTTCTCCTGTTCAGACCAGGCCTCAAATTATTTCCATCACATCGGTCTGGATAAATGATTTCACATTTGGTGGCACCTTATTTTATTTAAAGGGGGAATTAAATGTGATTATGTAAAGAAAAGAAAAGAAAAGAAAAGAAAAGTGTTGTTCTTCGACACCGGGCCCCTTTTTTGGGGGGTGGGGGGGACTTTTCTGCGTCATTTAAACGTCGACTTTAAACGGGGTTTGTGGAGACGCAGAACGGCTGCGCAAACCTCGCATTTCTGGAGTATTTGCTTTCCAGAAATGTGGCTTTTTTTTTCTTTTTTTTTTTATTTGGCCTGCGGCTGCACACAGAACTCAGGAGGCTGCACCGCTGGCTCCGGCCCCGGAAGAGAGGTGTGCACTCGGGTTTAATCATCTGCACACGATCCTTCACTTTTATTAATCCGACTAATTACATGATGAGAGGTGGAAAAAAAACATTTAATAGTAACGCCAGACGTCGCATGAAACAGTTGGATAAATGTTACCGAAAATGCGCAGCACATCCTGCTCCAGTGCGCACCGTCTGGGCGCAGGCCAACGGCACAAACCAATTAACATAAATTTGTCTCATTGATTAAGAGTTGGTGTTTTTTTGGCTGTAATGTTATTGTGTCACAATGAAGCGGCACTTTTCCCAGACTATTCCTGCAGGTTTGGGTACAAAAAACCCCAAAACAAAACAAAGACCACAAGAGGAACCTGCTGTATCTAAGAAAAACTGTCCAGATTTGACTTTACGCACAGGAGTCAACATGATAATACAGTATATATGGATGTGAAACCGCAGTATTTACAGTCAAATCCAAACGGGCCTGTGAAGAAACGGGTTTGAATAGTCAAATCTCCCAGCATCCCTTGCTAATCATAATCATCTCCATCAGTGTGTGCGTGAGTGCGCGCGTCAGACGGTGGTAGCGGGTGCACGCAGGGGTTTAATATTGTGGCCTGGTGTGGTCAGACCGCGGTGACTGTACACCCCACCTACTCACACACACACACACACACACACACACACACACACACACACACACACACACACACACACACACACACACACACACACACAGGGTGCTGAAACCCAAGCTTTATCCACGGTGGAAAGGGCTCCGGGTCTCTGGATTAGACGTTACGCGCAGATAACATCAGCGCACATTAGATATGTGAAATGGAGCACCTCGCGGTCCGGCCCGCGGATGAGGCGGGCCGTGGGACATCAAAAAGCCGCAGCGGGCCCTTTTGTGAGCGCAGTGAGCATTGTAAATTTGCTAACTGTAATTCTGCCACAGTCGATGTAATGGGAGAGTAAACATGATAACTCGCTGCGGCAGGGCGCTGGGACTTGAGGGGTGGCGGAACGAGGCCTTTACGCACACGCGCACTCCAGCACGCGTTATGATCTGAGGATGGAGACATGACCCCACTCATCCACTCATCCTTTCATCTCCAACACAGCAACATCCACCTTCCACAAACTGCTTATTTTACAGATCAATAATTCACTTCACTACAAAGTAATCAATCAGAAATCCTTCTCTTTTTCTAATGCGTTCAAGTATTTTTTTTTTCTTTTCTTGAAGTGCCCCTCCACAGCAGGCCGCTCCCTCCTTCTCTCTAATGAAGCCCCAGAAGCGGTCATAGTGAAGTTGCCTTTGTAATTATTAGCCATTAATTGGGTTCAGGACCTTGTGCGTCTATGGGAAATGGGAAATCTGACCGCTAATCCAAACCGTTTCTTTGGGGCCTTTCGCAGTGTTGTTAACATGCTGTCAGAGACAGACGGGCTCTGCGCCACAGCTACGGATGGCAGGAATGTGAAGAGGTTATGCTGACAGGGACACACCGCAGGAGACCTCTGCTGGGGAGTTAGTTAACATCTGGACGCAAAACTGTCTTTTACACATTTACGCATGTGTGTGAAACTGAAGATTTAACACAAAATTACCTCATTACATTTTATTTACAGCTACTAATCCATGAAAAATGCAAATTAAACCAATATTAATTTTAATTTATTGCTTTATTTCTACCGTATTATGTGATTACATTAATAAATATAGGAATACCTTTAATATTAAAGTAATTATTAAATTGTTTAATAGTGTTTTCGTTTAGTGGCTTATCTGGAATCAGTTCCAGACAAAAAATGTAAAAACAAACCAATAAATTAATTTAAAGGATAATGGGAGAGTTTTTAAATATTTGAATTTATTATAACTGAGTCTGCACGTAATTAATTGCTTTAATTAGAGAAAATTCATCCGACCACTTTTTTTTTTTTTTTTTTTAGAGAAAATATTTCAGTCAATTTTTAAGCTTTGGTTGAAAAAATAAATAAATAAAAAATAAACTACATATGTGGCCAAAAATAAAAACCAAACCATATTAATTACGATCCAAATGTAAACATCAATGCATCTTCACCAGCAGAAGTGATCTGTGAACCGGAGCAGCGTCTCCTCCCGTCATCATTAATGTTGTTGTTTTTAATTAATCGCTCGTTAATGTCTCCATCCATTTCCCCGCAGATCGGAGGAGCGACGAGCCGCCAAACAAAATGCACATTAAAATATGGCCTGGAGGCCCGAGTGAAAATTACCCCGATGTAGAAATGACCTTAATATGATGTAATCAATCAAAGTGTCTGCTGGGACACTGGGAATCACAATGTTAATCTGTTAGTTTGGAGCGGCAGGGGGAAAATGGCCTGTCATATTTTACCGGAACGCAGCCGCAGAGCGCACGAACAGCGGCGGTGGTGGAGGCTTCACGGACCAGGAGAAGCAGTCCGAATTTACAGAGATCCAAACAGAGGGCGGTTTAGGCCAAAAAAAAAAAAAAAAAAAAAAAAAAAAAAAAAAAAAGGCCTCTGGGCCCTGCGTGGAAGGAAAACTCATCCGTGTATAAAGAGAATAAACACAATAAATGTGGGTGAAACACAGGTTTATATGAGCTATTATTTACACTTAACTGCAATTCAATGAAAAAACTAAAATCTGCATTATTTTTGTCTTAAATCTTGCTTTTTCAGAACGTTTGGCCTCAAATATCATCATTTTTTGAACATATTTACTAAAAAAAAAACAATATTATCAGAATCAGTTTTATTGTCCAAATATATGAACATGTACAAGGAAATTGGCTTTGGTTTTTCTACAATTACAAAATAAACACAAACATAAACCTAATATAAACAAACATTCGACTAGAAACAAGAACAATGAGTTGAAGAATATAAAATAAATATAATATAAATGAGTAGATGTGTACGGAGATCTGTTCTATTAAAATATATGTTCATGTTTATATTATTTACAGTGATTATGTTTTAGTATGCAAATAAAAGTTTGTAAGTGGATGAATTGGAGTGTGTGTGTGTGTGTGTGGGGGGGGGGGGGGACTGATACTGTATGGCTCATGTGCTTGGGGGGGAGGGGGGCATAAAACACAGGTTTATATGAGGTAATATTTTCAGTTACTTCAGTTCGATAGAAAAATAAAAAAAAAAACCTCAACATTATTTTTATCTTAAATGTTGCTTTTTCAGAACACTTGGCCTCAAGGATCATAATTTTTGCACATATTTACTTAAAAAAAAATTAAATATCAGAATCAGAATCAGCTTTATTGTCCAAGTATGTGAACACTTACAAGGAATTTGGTTTTCCTTAACTCACGTCGTACAATTTCAGCATACACCTAATATAAACTAACATACAAGTAGAAACAGGAACAATAAACTGAAGAATAGTATAAAATAAATAAACATAAAATAAATGAGTTACGTACAGAGATCTGGACTATTAAATATATATGTTTATATTATTTACAGTGAGGATTTATGTTGTTAATATGCAAATATAAGTTTGTGAGTGGATGAATTGGAGTCAGGGGGGTAGTGACCTGGAAGGGGGAGGGAGGGGGGATGACAACACAGGTATATATGAGGTAATATTTACAGTTAACTTCAATTTGATTAAAAAAAAAAAAAAAAAAAAAATCTACAGAATCTACAGAATTTTTACCTTAAATCTTGCTTTTTCAGAATGTTTGGCCTCAAGGATCATCATTTTTTGCACATATTTACTATGAAAATGTAAATATTATAACATACACGCCTACATGTTACATGTAAATGTGGTCCAGACTGACACGACAGGTCAAATGCATGAATTACACTGCAAAAAAAATGGGTTATTAAATGCAGACTGAGACCTGTACCGTACAGGCTGTGGAACTCCTACCACACAGAACGTACAACACAACTTGGCAGGCGACAAGACCCTCAGCATCAAGTGGTCGGGCCGGTCCATGTTATCATTAACAACTGTGGACAGACAGAACAGGCCCGACCCACAAGTGTCCATTTCACACCAGGCTGGCATGGCAGCGCAGGGTAAGACCCCAGAGAGCCGTCCGCCACCCCCCCAGCAGCCCTTTGAAGCACTGCAGCTTCTGAGATTTCTGGTTCTCATCTTTGAAACGAAGCCCTTTTGAAGGTCCAACCTGAGATTGGTGTTCTCACCTCCCGTAAAGCTCTGATCTGGGGTTTTGTTCACATCATAGCGACTTCATCGGCCTCTTTTCACCACAACGGGGCTTTGACGGCACAATGATGCTGGAGGGGAATGTGCAGCTACAAGGTGCGACGGACGAGCGGAAACGGAGGATGAGAATGTTTCTGTTCGTGCACCTGAACGCCACGTTGACTGAGGCTGAAGCTGGGAAATGAGGAATTACAGCAGGTTTATCTGCAGAAGTCAAATGAAGCAGCTTTAAACCCCCCCCCCCCCCCCCCCATAGACTGTCCACCATGCACCTTTATGTCACTGTTGCTGCTGCTCATGCATCACCACTTTAACTGTTACTGTTGCTAAATACTGTGAAGTTTTCTACACATTAAAAATTTACTCCCCCCACACCCACCCATTTACTTATAATGGGCGAAATTTCAAATGTCTGTAGCAGCAAAACCAAAGAATAAATTCATATGAAATTTGGTTTAGAGATTACCAGTAACCCAGCATAGATCTCACTACATTTTGGGAAAAGTCGGTCAAACTTCACATTTTTTATGAATTAAAAAAAGAAAATCTATACTTATATATCTCCTTTGCTTATAATGGGTGAAATTTCAAATGTCTGTAGCAGCAAAACTATTGGTTGAATTCATACCAAATTTGGTTTATAGATTGCCAGTGACCTAGTACAGATGTGATGACATTTTAAGAAAAGTAGGTCAAAGTTCAAATTTTTTATGAATTTTTTAAATCTTTTTTTTCCTCATTCACTTATAATGGGCAAAATTTCAAATACCTGTAGCAGCAAAACTAGAGAATGAATTCATACCAAATTGGGTTTATAGATTGCCAGTGATACAGAATAGACGTGATTACATTTTGGGAAACGTAGGTCAAACTTTAAAATTGTAGGAATTTTTTAAATCTTTTTTTTCTCCCATTTACTTATAATGAGCGAAATTTCAAATGCCTGTAGCAGCAAAACTACAGGTTGAATTCATACAAAATTTGGTTTATAGATTGCCAGTGACCTAGTATAGATGTGATTACATTTTGGGAAAAGTAGGTCAAAGTTCAAATTTTTATGAATTTTTTTTTTTTTAAATTTCTCCCATTTATTTATAATGGGCGAAATTTGAAATGTCTATAAAAACATCAATTGTTTCAATTTACTTCAAACTTGGCACATATAATGAGGCTATTGATATGCTGACATCATCACATGCATAGACATGATGACATCAGATGGATTAATGACAAAATAAGCTACAATACATGCAAGGGGCGGGGTTTGTTGTGCCTGGCATCACTTGTTTTATTATGTTTTTAGCTTTTTAAATTTTTTTGCATATTTTTCAATGGTAGTTTTATTCTTCCCTACTTACTGTTTATATATTTTATTTTATTTTAGATTTTATTCTTTATTTTTCTTATGCTATAAACTAAGACCTGGGTAACTATATTTCCTTCTATCAAGCACCAGTGATCAAATGACAATAAAACTGAGTTGAAATGATTAATAAATGCTTCCTTTTCAGCTTCCTTCTCCTGAATGAAGCCCTGCAGAGCACAGTCAGACTTCCAAACAGTTCCAGATCTCCCAACCAATCAAACAGCCCCGTTATATTAGGTAAAATACTGTATGTGGGCTGTGACGTCCCTGCAGCCGACTATAGCAGGGCCCCCCAACACAACACACACACACAAAAAAAAAAAAAAAAACATGCTCAGCCGAGGGGAGGGGAGAGTGCAGGATGGAAGCATGTGCTGCACTCAGACCTGAAGTAAAATCAATGATCTAAGATGCTGACTGTGGACACGACGATTTAATTTTTCTTGCTATATTCAGGTCACTTACTTAAAGACAAATCTTTATCACCTGCAGCATTTAAGTTTTCCAACAGAAACACCAGTCTCTTATTTAACCTTTAAAGACCCAGAACGATTTCTGAGAGAATGATTTTTCCTCTAAATCTACTTTTTCATAAGCGATTTATCACCATTTATTATCATATTATCATCTGCATTTGGCATTTTTTAGTGTAAATTCAGTATGTTGTTACATTTAATTCACCGATTATGCAAATGTTCATTAAAAGTCACAACATCCTTAAGCCATAAAGACCCAGAGCTACTTTTGTGAGCATTCTCAAATGAAGTTTTCACTCTAGTTAACCTTTTCTTACTGATTTACCACTATTTATTATAATAATGGCCTCTGCATTTTGCATTTTTCAGCAAAAATCAGGTATTCTCCTATATTTAATTCACTTACCATGTAGATGTTCATTAAAGCTTGGAGTAATTTTAAAGGTTATTATATCAAGAAGAGACAATGAAGAAAAAAATTGCTCTTTTTCATCAATATATCATTAACTCAACGTAAAAAAACAAGCATCTATAAAATTTGCATTGATCCAACTCCATGGGTTTTACTGGTGAATCAATGTTGTAGAAGATGACGGTGTTTCCATGGTAACTACAGAGCCTCTGAACGTCCGAATGGGTCATACCAGCTCAGAGTAAATTCAAAGATTATATGAAAACAGAGACAACTCAAGAAAAAGTGACTTTTAAAGTAAAACATCATTAACTGAACAGAAAAACAAGTGTCCATCCACTGTCATTTATCAAACTCCATGGGTTTTACTGGTGAATCAACATTTCAGACGATGAAAATCAGGTATTTTGAATTGTAGATTAGGTATTTTATCATATTTAATTCACTTCTGTGAGCATTCTCAAATGAATTTTTTACTCTATTTAACTTTTCCTTTCTGATTTACCACTATTTATTAAAATAATGGCCTCTGCACTTTGCATTTTTCAGTGTAAATCGGGTATTTTCCAATATTTAATTCACTGATCCTGCATATGTTCATTAAAGCTCAGAGTAAATCCAAAGGTGAAAATATAACAGAAGAAACTGACACACACAAAAAAAAAAAAACTTTCAGAAAAATATATCATTAACAGAGCAAAAAAATAAGCATCTACAACCACTGTCTTTGATCCAACTCCATGGGTTTTACTGGTGAATCAAAGTTGTAGAAGATGACAGTGTTTCCACGGTAACTACGAAGCCTCTGAACGTCCAAATGGGTCATATCTGATGACCATGAAAAGATGATAAACTGTATTTTACGCCAATTATTTACATGTATTGATAGGATTAGTGGATCAACAGGTATGAAAACATAAAGACCCATTGCCATTTTTGTGGTAGTTCCCAAATTCATTTTTCTCTATATTTAACCTTTCTTGAATGATTTATCACCATTTATCATAATATTATTCTTTCCATTTTGCATTTTTTCAGTGAAAATCAGGTATTTTCCTATATTTATTTACTGATCTTATGACTTTAATCATCATGCTGAGATTACATTTGAAAGTTATTATAACAAAAACAGAGAAAACTTGAGAAAAAGTGACTTTTTCAGTAAAATCTATCATTAACTGAACATAAAACAAGTGTCTCCATCCACTGTCTTTTATCTAAGTCCATGAGTTTCACTAATTAATCAGTGCTGTAGAAGATGATGGTGTTTCCACGGTAACTATAGAGCCTCTGAACGTCCAAATGGGTCATATCTGATGACCATGAAAAGATGATAAACTGTATTTTACGCCAATTATTTACATGTATTGATAGGATTAGTGGATCAACAGGTATTAAACAGTTTAGATCAGTAGATTGTTTTGGTCGTTCAGGGTCATTTGGGTTTTTATAAATGAACTCAGGTATATTCAGTTCACTATAACGCTTCCAAAATTGCCTGAAGCTCAAGATTCAATATCTTTATTTCACTGATTCTTGAGACTTTGGATAAATCTGGGGGGGGGGGGTTTGTGAAAAAAAAAAGAAGTTTTAATTATTAAAACATCTCAAGTCTTACGGTCATAAAACCCTTTCTTGGCTGCCAAGTTTTATAATAATGCAACCTCCTCATTTTGTAATTTTGTCATAAAATAGGTGTTTTTCCTGTTGTTACGTTGTTTTTGTCAACGCCGTCAGACACAACAAAAGGCTAATTATTCTTATTTATTTAATCAAGTATGGATTTTGAACCTTTAAATAATTGTGTCTGATACCATTATGTACAGATATACGCTGCTAAATGTTGAATATTCAGTTCTGTTCATTTTTTTTTTTTTTACTAAATCTCTCAAAATTTAATTGCAATAAGAACCCTTGTGTAAACTGTGCATAGCTTAGAACAGCGGTGTCAAACTCTTTCTAGTTCAGGGGCCACATTCAGCTAAATTTGATCTGAAGTGGGCCGGACCAGTAAAATAATAAAAAAAAAAATAATATAGAAATAATGTCAACTCCAAACTTTTCTCTATGTTTTAGAGTGAAAAAAGTAAATTTACATAATGAAAAGGTTTACATCTACAAACTATCCTTTCAAAAGATGTGAATAACATGAACAAACTGAAAAAATAAGTGTAATTTTAACAATATTGTGCCTCAGTTTATCATTTACACATGTACATTAAAACTTACAGATCATAGTGGATCTACAAATACACAAAACATTTAATAACAGGCAGAATATTGTTAAAATTGTACTTACTTGTCTTAAGACATTTCAGGTTGTTCATATGTGTTCAGGTTATTCACATTTGTTGCGAAATTATACTTTGTAAATGTAAATATTTTCATGTATTTACACGAAAACAAAGAGAAAAATTTGGAGTTGGCATTATTTCTATGTTAGTATGATAGTATTTTACTAGTCCTGCCCACTTGAGATTGAATTAGTCTGAATGTAGAAACTGAACTAAAAGAATTGTTAATATCTTAGTGTAATTTTTGCATTTCACAAATCCATTCCAAGGGCCAGATATGACCCTTTGGCGGGCCAGATTTGGCCCCCGGGCCGCATGTTTGACACCTGTGGCTTAGAAGATGAAACAAACTATACATAAAATATAATATAGAATATAAAATGTACATATGAATATACAATGTAAACGCTTGATGAATCATCCACTCTCCTTTTCACTCATCCGCTCCTGCGTATTCTACCGAGCGGCAACGATTTCAAACTTTAACTCTTCTTCCCACAGGAGCCGCGGACTTCCCAGCACGAGGAAAAAATAACTTAGTCGGAGCCACACGCTTACGCTATAAGCCTGACATCACATAGGAAACAAACCATAAAACACCAAACACTCTACAACCCAACAAAGACCAATAAAGGCTTCAACGACCGAGCACAAACACTGCAAGTAGCAAACAAACCCGGCAGCTTTTCTGTTTCCATTGAGGATTTTTTCCCCCTCATTCTCCCACTTCTTTAGCCTGGCAATGACCAGCTACATTATTTATTTGTTTGTTTTACTGTGCACTGTGTGTACATGTGTGTATGTTGCCGGACTGACAGGATGATTAATAGGAGGTCCAGCCAGGAGTGGATGGAGTTGGGGCTGATTGTGAGTGGAGGTGGGGGCTGGGTGGGACTTCAACTACACACCAAAAACAACAGAGCTTCCCTGGATTTGCCGCCTCTTCCTCCGTAGGAACACCCCACTGGATCAAATCTGCCCAACGCCAGCTAATAAAACCAAACTGGCTCAAAGGCGAAGGAGTCGTGCATGCCAACATTCTGGGGGTCCAGGAAAAAATAAAAATAAAATATAAAAATTACACACTTTTTGGACGTCACAGAGGATAATGTTAAAACTTCAAGTGGTTTTTGTGGCTCTGTAATCAACTGTTTTATATTAGGGTGAATACTGTATGTTTATGTGGCGTTTCCATGGTTACATATTGTAAAAATGGTAATAATATTTAAAAAAAAAAAAAAAAAAATATATATATATATATATATAAAGAAATGTAGTGATCAAGGTTCTAATAGTTTTGGATTTTTTATTATAGTTTAGTTTTGACTTTTTTTTCTCTAATTCAGTTAGTTTGAATTCGTTTTTAGAGCAGGTTTGCTAGTTTTTTTTATTAGTTTTTGTTTTTTTCTAAATGCTTAGTTTTAGTATTAATTTTAGTTTTTTCGTATCTTTTATCTTCTTCACCGTCGTAATTCAAATAAATCCCAGACAGGACTCTGCTGCTTTCTCCCAACTTTAGTCTCCATGTTTTCAGGTAGAGTGGGGACCAGAAGACGACTGGAAGCCACAAGTGATGGACCGTGAAGTACCGTATGGTGCCGCTAGCTAAAATTGCTAGAGCGAAATAAATTGCTTTCGTATCAATCCGACGATGACAAAGACGAAAACGAAGGGAATTTTACCCATAATTTTTATGTTTTAGTTAGTTTTATAAGCTCACAATACAGTTTCAGTTAGTTATCGTTTTTTTCTTTTAATTCTAATTTTTTATTTATTTCAGTTCACAAAAATGTTTTTACAATTCTAGCTTTCGTCATTTCGTTACTTTTCGTTAATCATAATAACATTGGTAGTGATTCGCACACTGGAATTAAACTAAATGCAACAGAACAAACCGAAACGTCACTCGGGCATTTTCGGAAATTTTGTCGCAAAGTGCATTGTGGGAATGGGAATTCCACGCAGCAGTAATTTCACTGTATCTAGGTAAAGCTGAACCCAAATGTGGTCTTTACCTCCATCCACCGACTAGACTCATTCTTTACGTTGCTGAATCTGTGAGGAACCACTTTCCCTTCCCACAATGCTCTTCGCGACAAAATTTCCGAAAGCCACGAGTGACGTTTCGGTTTGTTACGTAAACAAGCTGACAGCGTTTGTGATTAAGTCATCTTTGAAGTTGTTCACCGTGAGGGAAGTCATTCAGATGCATAAACACAGAAAGACTAATGGATTAGTGATAATTAGGATACGACTGGGGTTGGACACATTTGAAGAAACATTTGCGATAAAAGTCATACGCAACTTTAAATAATTCAGCTCAAATGCAGTGTTTCAGCTTTTCAGCAGCATCACATACTTGTTTCAGAGCCTGTGAACATGGAAGCACCATCACACTCTGCCCCCTCTGCATGGAATGTCCTGCAAAACAACTTAAATCTATCTACATGTGTTACTATCGGTGAATTTAAAGCTATTTTAAAGGAGCATGAAATCAATGAGCTTGGTCAGTGTAAATATTTGCACAAATGATTGTTTTTTCCACTTTCGACTGTAAGTTTTTTGTATTAGGTGTTGATTATGTCTTGTTTTGACAGAAACTGTGCGTTATGCTGCTTTTCTTGGGCAGGTCAGTCTTGAAAAAGAGTTTTGCAATCTTAATGTTTAATGACTTTTTTTATCTGATTAAATAACGGATATATAAATACACTGCAGCAATTAGACATCAATAAAACTCATAGTTTTACAAATGACATTAGTCAGAAGCACTAGTTTCTATGCTCTGTCAGTGATATACACTGTTGATCATAAAGATGGGCTAAATTTTTTATTTTTACCTCTTCTCATGAAATTATTGTGACAAAAGGATTTATTTTTGATAGATAAAGTGTAACTGGGAATCGGTATGTGATCATTGAACCTGGTTACTGATGTGTAGAAATGGGAATAAAAAGAGGAACGTGTCTGAAAATAAATTATTCCAACTTTATATTCAGCGTATTTGGAAGAAGTAGTCGTTTTTTTCTTCAGTTTTCTCTGTTTTGATGTAATAACATCTGAAGCTTTTATGAACATCTACATAATGAGCCTATTAAATTCAGGAAAATACCTGTTATTCACTGAAAAATGCAAAATACAGTGGATAAGATCATAATAAATAGTTATAAATCACTTAAAGGAGGTTGAAAATCTATAATAATAAGAATAATTACAACTACACAAGAGAAATATTCAAGTATGTTAAAGGTTAAAGAAGAATTAACACTCCATCAAGGAATTATGAAAATATCTAATACTTTCACTCTTAATCCACGCCACAACATTTAGCTCTTGGATCTTCATCAGACCAGAATGTTCAGAAACTAGAAAATGAACCTCATGATACACACAACTCATCCAAAAACAATAGATGATACAACTCCAGAAGCATCGTTTTGACAAGAAAATGACCCAAAAAGCTGTAATCACCATAAACATAAGCAAAAATCACATATATTAGAACCTGCATCACTGATTATTGTGGGAAATATTATGATTTTGATGAGTCTTTTTGCTTGGATAGAGAAGAAAATGCACAGATTACACAAATTTGAAGTGCAGATTTAGTTTCTAACAAATAAACTTCAACTAAAATAAACAAAAAATACAAAAACTAAAGAAAGATGCCATGACTTTCTATCTCACATCTGGCACATGTATTTTTTTTTATACTACTGTCATATTTTACATTTTCTTACCTTGTCATACGGTATATCTCTAATTTGCACATATCTCTATTGCACATTATATATTTGTTTCTTCTTTTAATATACGTCTGTATTTTATTGTTGTATATAGTTTAATAGTGAACTATTGCTGGCAGAAACCACCTGTAATTTCATTGTATAACCTGTGTAATGACAATAAAGCCTGTTATAACCTAAAGCATGGTGTCATTAACCAATAAAAACCCAAATAGCCACTAGCGACCGAAATCATCTACTGATCTAAACTATTTAATAACTTCTGACCCACTAAAACTATCAATACATGTCAATAACTGGTGTAAAATGCAGTTTTTCTTCAGTTTTCACTGTTTACTCTGAGCTTTAATGAACATCTACATGGTAAGTAAAAAACTGAAAAATACCTGATTTTCAAAGAAAAATAAAAAATACTTCCTTGTTTTTGTCGGTTTTGTTTTGGGTTTTTTTCATTTGATTTTCATATTTTTATTGATATATATATATATATATATATATATATATATATATATATATATATATATATATATATATATATATATATATATATATTTTTTTTTTTTTTTTTATATAATTCTATCCTGTTGTATCACTGTAAAATGTTTAATGGGTGAAAAGAAAGAAAAACCAATAAAAACTGACTTACAAAAAAGAAAAATACAAAATGCAGAGGATAATAGTGCAATAAGTGGATGTAAATTACTTAGGAAAAGGTTAGATTTAGAGAAAAATTCCAGAGGAAGTCACCAAAAATAATTGTAGGTGTTTACAAGTTAAAAGTCATTAGTGACCAAAAGCATCTACTCATCTAATCCTATCAATGCATGAAAATAATTGGTGTAAAATAGTTATTCATCTTTTCATGGTCCTCAGATATGACCCATTTGGACGTTCAGAGGCTCCGTAGTTACCATGGAAACACCGTCATCTTCTACTACATTGATTTACCAGTAAAACCCATGGAGTTAGATCAATGACAGTGGATTGAGACACTTGTTTTATGTTCAATTAATGATAGATTTTCCCGAAAATGTCACTTTTTCTTCAGTTTTTTCCATTTCTGACCTAATAACCATCGACTTCAATCGGAGCTTTAATGAACATCTGCATGATCAGTGAATTAAATATCGAAAAATACTTGATTTGATTTTCACTTAAAAAAAAATGCAAAATGCAAAAAATAATATCATAATACACGGTAATAAAACACTTAAAAAGGGTTAAATAAAGAGAAATATTAATCTTTTTGCAATTGCCACAAAAGTAGCATTGGGTTAAATCCAAAATATCACCAAACAACAGAGCATTTGCATTCATTTTCTTCCTTTAATCCTCCTTTAAAATACCGATATAGTACAAGTGCATGCTCTGATATGATAAATGTAATTAGATTAACTGTGCAGTCTCATTCTAAAGCATCTTAAAGTGAGAGGAAACAAAGCAATGATGGTTTCTGTTGGTATAATTCGACCGCAAAGGCTCTGATGTGAGTCCAGTGCAGTTCAACAGTCTACTGGTCTCTTCTGCAGACGGAGGGAAGCGTTGAAAGACTGCCCTCCTGTGTCGGACGCACAAACACATGTTGCACAATAAACCCAGACTCCCCCTTTTCTGCTTAATTTATCTCACTTAAAACCCCCTGTACCGGGAGAAACAGACCAATCAGAGCACAGAACACACCGACACAACCCCGCAAAACAACATTTTCTTCTGTTTTCATTTGTGAACAATAAGATTATATTCAGTGTTTTTGTGTCTGTTCAATGCATGTGGTTAAATAAAGGCTAATTTACAGTCATTCACGTGTTCTTCCATTAATACTTTATCGGGCAAGTGACTATTTTTGGTAATTTCCAGACACATTACAAGATAGTGACGACAGGGAGGCTACAATCTCAGGTCCAATGTGGTCTCCAGGGTCTGTAAGGTCCACCTCTGCATGAACAGTGAGTGGACCTGCTTTGTTCGGTACCATGAAGTAATGGTACTAATGTAAGGAATGATGTTCAAAGGGAGAACGTGGATGTGGACAGGGGTCTGGACCAGCACGCATGTTGGTCTAATGTTCGAAAATACAAGTTCATTTCACCTTATGTGTGTTTTTCTTGTAGTTTTTTAATAATTACTTCATGGATTTTTTTTAATTTTTATTTTTTACAGTTAAGGAACCAAATATGGTAACTTCATTGACCTTGATTTTCTACATAATGTTGTAAAAGTCATGTTCCAATGTTCTACAATACATGCTCCTTTCACCTAATGTGTGTTTTTCTTGTAGTTTTTTTATATTTACTTCATGGATTTTTTTTTTATTTTTATTTTTACAGTTAAGGAACCAAATATGGTAACTTCATTGACCTTGATTTTCTACATAATGTTATAAAAGTCATGTTCCAATGTTCTACAATACATGTTCCTTTCACCTTACGTATGTTTTTCCTGTATTTTTTTACATTTACTTCTTAGATTTTTTTTCTTTTTGCGGCACTTATGGGTAAGGAACCAAATATGGTAACTTCATTGACCTTGATTTTCTACATAATGTTGTAAAAGTCATGTTCCAATGTTCTACAACACATGTTCCTTTCACCTTACGTGTTTTTCTTGTATTTTTTTATATTTACTTCTTAGTTTTTTTTTGTTTTTGTTTTTTTTCCCCAGCACTTATGGGTAAGGAACCAAATATGGTAACTTCATTGACCTTGATTTTCTACATAACAATAAAACATTTCAAAAAATTTCACAAAAGTAATAAAGTCTTGTTATGTCCTCCAATAAATTTAGGATTTCAGAATATTTGGGCACTCAGTAACACTCTGACATTCAAAATTTCAACCTTAGTTTGTTATTGGAGGACCTAACTAGACTTAATTTTGCGCAATTTTTCAAAATATTCTGTTATGTAGAAATCAAGGTCACACATGTAAGGTAAAAGGAACATGTATTTTGAAAAAAAAAAAAAAAAAAATCACAAAATAGTCTAGCTCTAATAACACACTAAGGTTGAAATTTTGAATTTCAGTGTTTCTATGAGTGTCCAAATACTGGGAAATCTTAAATTTCAACCTCAGTGTGTTATTGGAAGACATAACAAGATTTTATTACTTTTGTAAAATTTTTTAACATTTTTTTTGTTATGTGGAAAATCAATCAAGTTACCATATTTGGTTCCATACCTGTATATAAAAAAAAATCATTAAGTAAATATAAAAAATACAAGAAAAACACATGCAAGGTCAATGAAGTTACCATATTTGGTTCCTTGCCCATAAGTGTCAAAAAAAAAAAAAAAAAATCCAAGAAGTTTATGTAAAAAATGTAGGAAAAACAAGTCAGGTAAAGGAACATGTATTTTAGAACATTAGACCATCACTTTCACAACATTATGTAGATAATCAAGGTCAGTGAAGTTACCATATTTGGTTCCTTGCCCAAAAGTGGTAAAAACAAACAAACAAACAAAAAAAAATACAAGAAGTAAATATAAAAAGTTCACAAAAAACCCATATAAGCTGAAAGAAATGTTACAAGAAAAACACATGCAAGGTCAATGAAGTTACCATATTTGGTTCCTTGCCCATAAGTGTCAAAAAACAAAAAAAAAAATCCAAGAAGTTTATGTAAAAAATGTAAGAAAAACAAGTCAGGTAAAGGAACATGTATTTTAGAACATTAGAACATCCCTTTTATAACATTATGTAGAAAATCAAGGTTAATGAAGTTACCATATTTGGTTCCTTACCCAAAAGTGGCAAAAAAAAATTTAAATAAAAAATAAAAAAAACCATCCAAGAAGTAAATATGAAAAGTACAAGAAAAACACATGTAAGGTGAAAGGAACATGTATTTTAGAACATTAGACCATCATCAGTGCTGGTCCAGACCCCTGTCCACATCCACATGATCCCTTTGAACATCATTCCTTACATTAGTACCATTACTTCATGGTACCGAACAAAGCAGGTCCACTTACTGTTCATGCAGAGGTGGACCTTACAGACCCTGGAGACCACATTGGACCTTACAGACCCTGGAGACCACATTGGACCTTACAGACCCTGGAGACCACATTGGACCTGAGATTGCTGACTCACTGGAACTGTTGCTGTCACTGTATGTAATGTGTCTGGAAATGACCAAAAATAGTCACTTGCCCGATAAAGGGTTAAAGCCTCTGTACTGGCAGAAACAGACCAACCAGAGCACAGAACACACCAACACAACACCTTTTTTTTTTCTGTTTTTATTTGTGAACAATAACATCATATTCAGTGTTTTTGTGTCTAGTTTAATGCATGTGGTTTATTAAATAAATGCAAACTTCCACTTCGTTGGCGTGTTCTTGCCTTAAGCTAATAATGACGAAGAGAGCTCCAAAGTCTGTGCTCGAGCAGGTTGTCGTCCTCCAATCTCGCTGTTTTCCGAGGGGCGCCAGCTGCCAAATCCCTGAGCATGCTTAACAATTCCATTACGGCCGTGCAGAACACCCACACCACTCTACTGAAGCCAAAGTATTTTAGAGCAGAAGAGTTTATTGACTTCAAATTGTTACCACTTGGGCTTTCTCCTCTCATTTCTGCATTAAAAAAAGAGAGGAAAAAAAAAAAAAGGAAAAAAAACCCCTGCATGTTCACATTCCTTGGAGGTGATAGTCTGCATAGGAAGACGCGGTGATTGACGGCCGCTCTGCGTGAAGCGTGCAAACGTCAGCCCCGTACGTTGGCGCTGATGGTTCATCATTGGGAGGGTTTTTATTCGGCAGTGTGGTTTCTGTTAACATCCGATGGCTTGTTTTACAACTGCCGACCAAATGTGTCACATGGTACGATGGGAAAGATTCAGTCCTTTTCTGCTGGCGCTAATAAAGTGTGACGGACGATTGGATTCGCGATCCGCCCTGTCCTCACTTGCCGTTTTCATAAGCCCGTATATGTCATACTGTGACATTTGCCATGTGGTGGTAAAACTGGACAACTTGCCGCTCTATTTTGGTGATTTCACCCCCACCCACCTCCCGCTACCACCCTCTCCCGCCTTCACTTCACGTCACATATCCTGAAAATAATGTTTTGCTGCGACCCGTGCAGTGTAACCTTTTGAAGTCGTCGCTACTGCAGGACGCTTATAGCCCGTCAGCTGCTGGGTCTGGAGAGTGTGGAGGACCGGGCTGATCCACACCTGTAGACCCGGGTCAGGGTGGCACCTCTCAACTTTCCCAGACCGTCAACTCTGCTATATGCAATGTGTGTGTGTGTGTGTGTGTTGTTACTCTACACTGGACCACAGGGAGTTATCTACAGTCACAGAAAAAATGATTAGACCACAGGTGCCAAATCCGGCCCGCCAAAGGGTCCACTTTGGCCCTTGGGATGAATTTGTGAAATGTAAAAATTACACTAAAATATTAACAATCCTTTTAGTTCAGGTTCCATATTCAGACCAATTCAACCTCAAGTGGGCAGGATTCAATAAAATACTATCATAATAACATATAAATAATGACAACCCCAAATTTTTCTCTTTGTAAATGTAAATATTTTCATGTAATTACACTTAAACAAACTGTAATTTTGCAAAAAAAAGTGAGTTACCGGAACAAATATGAACAACCTGAAATGTCTTAAGAGAAATAAGTACGATTCTAACAAGATTCTACCCATAATAAATGCTGCGTGCATTTGTAGATCAACTGTGATCTGTAAGTTATAATGTACATGTGTAAATGTTAAACTGAGGCAGAACAGTGTTAAAATTAGACTTATTTTTTCTGTTTACCTCCGCCAAGGAGGTTATGTTTTTGCCAGGGTTTGTTTGTTTGTTTGTTTGTCTGTCCGTTAGTGTGCAAAATAACTCAAAAAGTTATGGACAGATTTGGATGAAATTTTCAGGGTTTGTTGGAAATGGGATAAGGAAGAAATGATTAAATTTTGGTGGTGATCGGGGGTGGGGGGACCCACGGGGGGGGCGCAGACCAGAAAATTTCATCAAAATCTGTCCATAACTTTTTGAGTTATGTTGCACACTAACGGACAGACAAACAGACAGACAGACAAACAAACCCTGGCAAAAACATAACCTCCTTGGCGTGGGGGGGCCCACGGGGGGGGGCCACTGATCAGCCTTGGCGGAGGTCTGCGCTCTCCGAGTGCTTCTAGTTGTTCATGTTATTCACATCTTTTGAAAGGATAGTTTGTAGATGTAAACCTTTTCATAATGCAAATTTACTTTTTTCGCTCTAAAACATTGAGAAAAATTTGGACTTGACATTATTTCTATATTATTATGTTATTATTTTACTGGTTCGGCCCACTTCAGATCAAATTTAGCAGAGTGTGGCCCCTGAACTAAAATAAGTTTGACATCCCTGGATTAGACCATCAAAAGTCATCAAAAACTCCAGTCGGTAAACCCTTAGTATGTGAGATGCTGTTTACATTATGGTTAAAGAAAGAGTGCAACATAATTATCTATGACTCCTCTGATCACCTTTCTGTTTATATCTGTAAATTATGTTCTCTTTCATCTATATACGTGTATTTGTTTTTATTAGTGGTTTTCGTATTTTGAGATTCAGGTTGGGTTGGTATGGGGGTCGCCACTGGTTCTGGGGGGGGGTTATACTTTGTGTGTCACAAAATTTTATATCATCAAATGTGAATTTCTTTTTTTTTTTGTATCGTACTTTTGGAGAAGCACATTGAAAGTAAATAAAAAATTGATTGGAAAAAAAAAAAAAAAAAAGTCATCAAAAACAATAGTTATACAATCAAGTACTAACTCCTGTGTGTATCATGTGACTAAAACAGCCAGAAAAGAAAACATGGAATGCCTAAAAGCACTGTTTTTGTCAGTACAATGTCATAGATATTGATGTAAGAACTGAAGTGATTTTGGTTATTATCAAGAAAACATGGAAAATGGACAGATATCAGCTCTGAAATTAAACTACTATGAGCTATTTTTGTTGTTATCATTATATTTGTCCAAACAAATGTACCTTTAGTTGTACCAGGCACTAAAATGAACAAGAAATTGAAGAAAACAAGAGGCGGCCCTAAGAATTTTTTGTATGTGTAAGTAAACAGAACTAGATGAAACCTCCAAAGTCGCATTAACAACATATTTTACTTTGAAAAATAATAAACACAAATACCATCAGAATGAATGACATGTTTTATGTTAGATGTATTTTTATCCTTGTTTAGACTGAGACCTTGTTTTTAATATTTTTAGCTCACCGGACAGTAAGTGAAGAGCTGCAGTGAAGGCGTTGTGTCCGGAGTCGTCATCATCATCATCGTCTTCCTCATCGTCATCTATGTTGTCGTTTTTTCTTTGTCGTTTTTGTCATCATCATCATGTTCGCTGTCGTCGTCTTCATTGTCGTCGCCATCGTCGTCGCCGTCCTCTTCATCGTCATCATCTTTGTAGTCGTCTTCGTCATCTTCATCATTTTTACCATCGTCATCTTTGCCATCATCATCTTCATCATCATCATCTTTGTTGTCGTCTTCGTCATCTTCATCATCTTAGTCATTGCTGTCGTTGTCTTCCTCATCATCATCGTCATTGTCTTCATCATCTTTACCGTTATCTTCAACATAATCATCTTTGCCATCGTCATCTTGACCGTCGTCATCCTCGTCTTCATCATCTTCACCACTGTCATCTTCGTCGTCATCTTCATCATCTTCGCCATCATCATCTTTGCCGGTGTCATCCTTGTTGTCTTCATCATATCTCGCCATTGTCATCTTCATCATCATCATCATCATCATCTTCGCCATTGTCGCCTTCATCATCTTCATCATCGTCATCTTTGTCATCATCATCATAGTCATCGTCTTCATCATCTTCACCGTCATCATCTTTGCCATCATCATCTTCGTCTTCCTCGTCGACGGCGTCTTCATCATCTTCGTCATCTTCACCATCATCATTTCTTCAAACATCTTCTCTGATGAAACTACTTGTCGAGTTCATTTCAAATTTTTTCTGTAGCTTCTTTGGGACAATGTCTATGAAGCTTGTTCGTAGTTTTCCGAAATTTAGATTGTTGAGTTTTTGACAAACTTTTGAAATTAAAAATGTACCTTTACTTATAATGGTCCATATTTTGATGGTTTAAAGGATGTAAATAGTTACAAATATCGATATAGTTCCTATTGATCACTGATAGGAAGTCATAAATGGAATTTCAAATACGAGATTGATCTCCTACATCCAGACCACAGGACTCTAACATAGAACAGAACCTGACAACCTCACAAATTCACCTTG
The DNA here is from genome assembly GCF_902148855.1 of Sphaeramia orbicularis. Taxonomy (NCBI): domain Eukaryota; kingdom Metazoa; phylum Chordata; class Actinopteri; order Kurtiformes; family Apogonidae; genus Sphaeramia; species Sphaeramia orbicularis. The sequence goes on from NC_043963.1 coordinate 9,973,782, forward strand.
TTATTGATTCTTGATAGAACATGACTGTGAGATACAGAGACATTGGTCCTGTTTCTAAGTATTGTTATGACGTGTTCTCACTATAATACTGTTAGTCGTCTTTTAGAAAATCAATGAAGTCACTTTAAACAATATAAATAATTATGTCATTACATGATTTTTTTCATATCCAACATATTCCACCTTTCTTTCACCACATCCCTGTTTATAATTTGGGTAATTTATTTACTGCTGGTTGCCATTTGGATGTGATATGATGCCATCTAACAGTTCACCTAAAGTCGATTTTCCATTGCCAACTGATGAAGAAATGTGTTTTCTAGCATCGCCGTCCTATTCTTTACATTCCAGAACATTCTTAATCATGCATTATACAAATAAAAGTCATAGAAGCCCCATAATAATACATTTTTCCATCACGCTGATTGTGAAAAACAAGTTTACGCTGTAAGCCTCGGCCACACAGATGACTCTAACACAAGTCCTTTATGCTGAGGCAGTGTCTGGAAGATGGAAGAGAAGGGTAAGAGTTTGTTTGCAGAATACAAATCCATTTTGGAAACAGGGATTACAGGTTTATCATTCTGTGTCCTGGGATATAGATGACTCAGTTTCTGCTTGTGCAAATGGTTTTTTCTCTCCTTCGTTTGGTACCTCAAATGGAAAATATTGAACAGAATCTCAGACAAAACTAAACAATTCATAACAGAAACAACTGATATTCTGCACGTGAATATGCACAGAGTATCTGCACGTCTGATGAAGCCAAATCTATGACCATGAAAACAATTGTAGGTTTTTATGAGTTAAAGAGCCGTTAGTGACCAAAAGCATCTACTCATCTAATTCTATCAATGCATGTAAATAATTGGTGTAAAATACAGTTATTCATCTTTTCATGGTCATCAGATATGACCTATTTGGGCGTTCAGAGGCTCCATAGTTACCGTGGAAACCCCATCATCTTCTACAACATTGATTCACCAGTAAAACCCATGGAGTTGGACAAATGCATAGGTTATTAATGCTCATTTTTTACACTGAGTTAGTAGTGGCTTTTCCATTGGCCATCTGCGCAAAACTTGACAGAAATTTACTAAATGACGAAAAAACAAAAGTGCATAATGTCAGTTTTTCCATTAAATCACATATGCGACGATTTGTTTATTTATTATCGCGAGATGACATGAGAAGTCATTCCATAAACATGGCGACAAACATAAATATCATGTTGATTTACAGATATATTCATTATTATTATATATTATACCTCTATCTCGTACTAAATTAAAAAATTATTCAGTTTCCTGGTGTGTTCACACATACCACACCATGTTTCTTTTAAAACTCTTCTTCTTCACATGTTGTAACGTCCGTCAACATCCGTTTTTTTTTTTTGTTTGTTTTTTTGTTGTTTTTTTTTAAATTCATCTGACTAGTTCCGGAAAAAGGTCTTTCCATTGGAGTTTTGTGTGATCCACCATTTGCACTACACCCAAAAAAACCACCTCTTGCCAGTGCAAAAACTTTTAATTGGAAAATTTGAGTTTTGGCGAAATTGTTATTTTTCCATTAGGCAAATTTTTATGCGCAAATTATATTCATACAATTTGAGAGTCAATGGAAAAGTGACTAGTGATACACTGATTAAAAAAGTAACATTTTCTTAATTTTCTCTGTTTTGATATAACCTTAGAATTTACTCTGAGCTTTAAAGAACATCTACATGATCAATAAATTAAATGCATGTAAATACATGACTTTCGCTGAAAAATACAAAATCCAGAGGACAGTATTATAATAAATAGCGGTAAATCAGTAAGGTAAGGTTAAACAGTGTTAAAAATTCATTTGGGAACAGCCATAAAAGTATCTGTTAGGTGTTTACAGGTTACCATAGACACCGTATGTTGAAACGTAACGAGAAGGGCTGTATATGTGAGTAGGTCACTGATGAGGATTCACTTCATGAACACATAAACGCACCCTGGCCAACAGCGTCACTGCAACGCTATCCTCCACATGTCCAAGGACCGCCGGGCTAGTATTCCAGAACACTGATCTGTTTCCTCACATCCCCAATCAGCAGCTGTCAGCTCCAAACAGGATCCGCTCTGGCCCGGAACCCAGGACCTTCATCTACAGTACACAAACTGAAAAGGCGCAATCAGCGAAAAAATGGAAAATCACACTTGTCTTTGTTCCATTATGCACCGAGCATTAGATCAAGACAGGAGAGACGGTGGTGGGGAGGGGGGGGCGTTATGCGACGTAGGAATAAATGTGGCTGAGTGCGTGGGGGATCCTCTGCCACTGAGTGAGCTTATCCAGAAGATCTGTTCTGCTTCAGGAAAAAGGAGAGAGAGCTCTGATAGGAACAGAGTGTGCCACACACTTTCACTGAGACGCACACAAAAGCCAGGACTTTGTCAGCTTTACCTACCGCTGAGTGTACGAGCACCCAGCTCCAAAAAAATCACAGCTCCAATAACAAACGCAACCACCTCCTCTGATTGGTCCTGACGAATACTCTCTGCTTACAGGCAACGTGAAGGGTAATATGTGCACCGCCAGGTCTGAGGGTCATCCTTATTTATGCCAGTTTGTGTTTTTATTAGATTTTTTTATTAGATTTTTTATTAGATATGGGATTTTTGGGGCCAATGCCGATACCGATATCGGGGGCTGAAAAAAGCAGATATTTGATAACACATAATTTACAAAGTGGTTAGACGGTGGAATAAGTCTTGATTTCATAGCCAGATCAGTCTTGGAAAACAGATTTTAATTTTAATGAGGATTCATCTGGTTGAATAAAGTATATAATCACTAGAAAAGCACTCGGAGATCACTGCCAAAATTGAATCATTTGTTTCGTGCATCAGTATCAATATTTCCTTCACCCCCCCACCCCTCCCCCCCGACATACATACACACACACACAAACACACACGATCACCACCAAAATTTTATCATTTGTTCCTTGTGTCAGTATCAACATTTCCTGAAAAAAAAATCATCAAAATCCCTCCATAACTTTTTGAGTTATCTTACTAACAGACAAACACCCCCCCACCCCCCAATAATAATAACAAGAAAAGCACTCAGAGAGCGCAGACCTCCACCAAAACAGATCTGCCCCCCCCAATCACCACCAAAATTTAATCATTTCTTCCTTGTGCCAGTATCAACATTTCCTGAAAATTTAATGAAAATCTGTCCCTAACTTTTTGAGTTATTTTGCTAACTAACAAACAAACATGCACATACACACATAAAGCAAAGTGATCACAATACCTCCTGGCAGAGGTAATAACTAGAAGCACTTCTAGAGCGAAGACCTCCGCCAAGGCAGATCAGTCCCCCACCCCCCACCCCCGATCACCACCAAAATTTAATAATTTATTCCTTGTGCCAGTATCAACATTTCCTGAAATTTTCATCCAAATCCGTCCATAACTTTTTGAGTTATCTTGCACACGGACAGACAAACAAACAGACAGACAGAAAAACCAACACCAACAAAAACATTACCTCCTTGGCGGAGGTAATAATAATAATAATAATAATAATAATAAATATTAAACTAGACCTGTTGTCATATACACTCCTAAGCCACTTTAACAGGTGCACCTTGCTAGTACCCTGTTGGACTCCATTTTTCCTTCAGATCTGTCTTGTTTCTTCAGACTGAACTGGAAACAGCGCCAGAAATATTGCTCTATATTGACATGAGACCATCGCACAGTTGCTGCAGATTCATCAGCAGCACATCCATGATGCTAATAAGTCATTTTCACTCAGAGAAGTTCTGCTCATTAGATATTTTTTTTCTTCTTCGGACTACTCCCTGTAAACCCCAGAGAGGTCTGTACATTAAAATTCCACTAGCTCAGCAACTAAAACACTTTATTATGTCTGTGTCACTTAAATCACTTTTTTCCCTATTCTGACACTTTGTTTGAACTTCAACTAACCAACTTTACCATGTCTGGATATCTAAATACACTCACTTCCTGCCACGTGATTGGCTGATTTGATATTTGCTATAATAAGCAGATGAAGAGGTGTACCTAATAAAATGGCCACTTTTTTTTTTTTTTTTTTTTTTTTTTTTTTTTTTACTTGTGTGTATCAGATGTTTCCAACAAAGCTCCAGAGCAGAAAAATATGTAAGTTTATTCAGTGTAATGATCCATTTCATTTGGCTGCCTGTCAATCTGAATTTAACTTCTGGCTCATTCGTCAGAGCAAAATGACACAATGCAAATATGCCACTAAACTTAATATGAATAAGACTTTGATATATTATCTCATCTTTCAACAGAATTTCTGCCCAAGTCACATCATGTTCAGTAAATGTTCTTCTCTTTTGTTATGGTACTGATTGACAAACACAACCGCAACTTTTGGAAATAACAGCAGCCAAGTAAACCTTCCACGAGGAAGTTCCATTTATTCAAGCTTTAATTTAAACAGACTTTGACTTGTATAAGAAAGTTAGTGGAGGGGTCGAGGTGGACGTGCCTTTATTCTTTCTACCACCTTCTTCAATGAGGAAAGCCAGTGGGTGCCAAACAGAAAAGCCTGCCGATCATTATTCCAGCGCCAAAACGGCAGGAGAGGAAAAGGCAGCAGAAAGCCAGTCATTAAAATTCCAAACATCTTGTTGATTGCATTTCCACAACTACCTTTTATTTCACTCTCAGGGCTCGAATGCAAGGTTAAGAAGCAGAAGATATGCTCAGGATGCTAAAGTAACTGGTACACTAGGTGGTAAAAAGTATGTGGACATGTTGAATTCAGGTGTTTCTTTTCTAACAGGGGTCTGGGATATAAAACAATAATGACAAATGTTATAATATAGTTTTATATTGGGATAAATATCATTGCATTGGTTAGTTTTGTTTTAATTGTTATATTTCCTTCCAGAACGCCTTAAGAAGAAAAACCTCCCATTAAAACCCTTGTGTGGTGTTTGGGTCTGTCGGACCCGTTTTCATTTTTTATTAGAAGAAATATAATGAGTAACTAGAAAAGCACTCAGAGAGTACAGACCTCCGCCAAGGCAGATCAGTACTGTGACCAGAGAATGAAAAATATTTTAGAAATTTGGAGGTAGAATGTTTAAAATCATGGTCATGAATTAAAACAAAAAAGAAATTCAATGTTGGGTGAAATTAATTAAAAATGATTTCTGAGGCATTTTGGAAACAAAGGTAATGATTTAAACCAAACTAACCAATGCAATGATATTTAGCCCAATATAAAACTATAGAAAGAAAGAAAGAAAGAAAGAAAGAAAGAAAGAAAGAAAGAAAGAAAGAAAGAAAGAAAGAAAAACAGAAAACAGAGACAGAAAGAAAGACAGAAAGAAAGAAAGAAAAACAGAGATAGGAAGAAAGACAGAAAGTGACAAAAAGAAAGAAAAAGAGACAGAAAGAAAGACAGAAAGAGAAAGAAAGGAAGAAATAAAGACAAAGAAAGACAGAAAGAGACAGAAAGAAAGACAGACAGAAAGACAGACAGACAGACAGAAAGAGACACAAAAAGAAAGAAAGAAAGAAAGAAAGACAGAAAGAGAGAAAAAGAAAGAAAGACAAAGAAAGAAAGAAAGAAAGAAAGAGACAGAAAGAAAGATAGAAAAAAGAAAGAGACAGAAAGAAAGAAAGAAAGAAAGAAAGAAAGAAAGAAAGAAAGAAAGAAAGAAAGACAGAAAAAAGTCAGAAATTAAGAGAGAACGACAGACAGACAGACACTTTAATTCAAAGTATTTTAATTCAAGTATTCAGCAGCTTCACATACAGCACAAGAAGACAAAAAACAGACAAAACAGAACAGGTGGGTTAGTACGCAGGTTGACATTAAGGTTAGTCCATATACTCTTCAAAAAAAAAAAAAAAAAAAAACTTGTTTAAAGAACTTACTCTAAGAAAAACTTTCTGTACAACACTGTAAACAGTATTTACACATTTCAGGGCACAGTGATTTAAAGTGAAAAATGCTATGAAGTGTAACAGTGATTTAAGTGATCTGCAGAGGTTTGTTTGAAAGGTAGGTGTCGTCCAACTACAGAAGGTGCTTACATATTTTACAGTCTCACTGGATCGGTTCTAATGATGACATTTTAATTATAACATTCGTCATTACTGTTTTGTATCCCAGACCCCTGTTAGAAAAGAAACACCTATGCTATGTGCCTTCTGTTCATATTCCTGATGTCTTCTGGTATACATACGAGTTAGGGGTGTGAACTTATGTTAAGAAGGACAGTAAAAATGTACACATTCCATGTTTTGCTGTTGAAAATCTATAAATAAAATTATTAAAAAGAAAAACACCTGAATTCAAAGTGTCCCAATACTTTTGTCCATATAGTGTATAAATATATTTCCCAGTTTGACGAAATGGTTCATAGAAAAGCTTTATTGGAGCCAATATAATTTACGGATCATTTTCTTTTTTCCTCTTTCAGACAGATCCATGAGGAGGGGGTCTTATATTATATAGTCTCTGCCTCTAGATGCTGGATGTGGAACTGCCACAGTCGTCTTTCTTTACCGTTTCCTCTTTCTTTTTTTTTTTCTTCTGGTGGGATGGATGAGGACCACACAGAAAGCCGGAGCAGATAGACAGTGTGTATTAACAGACTAGTTGGTGCAGAGGGGGATTTGTGCAGTGAACCCTGGAGGCTCTAGAGGGTCTAGTAGTGGCCCTCAACACTACAGTAGGGACAGTGTCTGAGGCGGTGAACTACTGAGGGGAACTGGGAGGCACCGCAGGCCTTATGGGGAACTGAAGACAGCTAAGACCTACAGTAACAAGTGTGGGGACGTTTAATTACTGACGGAACAGTGTCTGCACGTCATCTAGTCATTGGTTACATCCTACCCCCCCAAAAAAAATACAGGTACGACTGCAAATGAACGGTGCTACAACATGACTGGTTTTTACAGGGTGACACAAAAAAACGGGAACTTTTTAACAATCCAATAAAACCAAGAGTGATGGAAGAAAAATATTTTATTCATAGTAATTGAAACCTTAAAACATGCCACTTAAGAAACAATGATGGAATTTTCATTTTTTTTAAATTACTTTCTGTAGATGGTGTCCTCCTGTACGAATGCATTCTTGAAATCTGCTGTTGAGATTCCTCATTGACCGCTGCAACATCTCAGCTGGGATACTGTGAATTTCATCCTGAATTCTCTGTTTTAACTCATCCAGAGTTCTTGGTCGAGTCGTGTACACTTTACTCTTGAGACAGCCCCACAAGAAAAAATCACAAACGGACAAATATGGCGATCTAGGGGGCCAGGGAACGTTACCGAATCTTGAGATCACACGGTTACTGAACAATTCTCGCACAGCCGCCAATGCTTACTAAAATGGGGGTGTGTTTACTTGCTCAAGGTCACTGTCTTGCAGTGCTGCCACTTGCTCATGTCTGCCAATACGCACTTCAAAAATTCCCGTTTTTTTGGGTCACCCTGTATAAATATCAAGTAAAATAAGAGTAAAAAGTCATTAAAAATATTAATAATAATAGATTAGATTTATATGGCGCTTTTTTGGTCACTCATTCATTCATTCGCTCTCACATTCTCCCTTTGGTGGTGGTAAACTACATCAGTAGCCACAGCTGTCCTGGGGCAGGCTGACAGAAGCATGGCTGCCAATTTGTGCCTACAGCCCTTCCCACCACCACCAAACAATCATGCGCATTCATACACCAGTGTGAGTGGCACTGGAGGCAAGGAGGGTGAAGTGTCTTGCCCAAGGACACAACAGACTGACTAGGACAGATTCGAACCGCCAACCCTTCGGTTATTGGATGACCCACTCTACCATCAATCATTCATTCATTTTCTGAACCTGCTTTATCCTCACTAGGGTCACGGGGGTCGCTTGGAGCCTATCCCAGCTACATGGGGGCGAAGGTGGGGTACACCCTGGACAAGTCGCCAGTTCATCGCAGGGCTGAACATACAGAGACAAACAATCACTCTCACATTCACACCTATGGGCAATTTAGATTAACCAATTAACCTATCAGTGCATGTCTTTGGATGGTGGGAGGAAGCCGGAGTACCCGGAGGGAACCCACGCAGACACGGGGTGAACATGCAAACTCCACACAGAAAGGTCCCACCCCCTGTCGACTGGTGTTGGAATCGAACCAAGGACCTTCTTGCTGTGAGGCACGAGTGCTAACCACTGCACCACCGTGTCACCCTCTACCATCATAATAACACCATCATAATAAAATATTATATTAAATCAGTGGTTCCCAACCTTTTTGCACTCGTGACCCCATTTTAACATCGCAAATTTCTGGCGACCCCAAACATTCAAAACGGGGACTTTTTTTTTTGCTAAAATTAATTTGATTTTGATCATGTAATAGTTTGCTATACTATGTTGCAAATAAACGTTAATTTTAGACGACATTTAGTCTATATGATGTATATTATTATGGACGGAGGAAGTAAATCCAGGTGTAGATTACTGCACAAAGTGAGAATTTGATTTTCCTTGGTCAGGATATGTACAGTCAGTCCAGCTTGGATTTACAAGGCTGACAATTAATACTGAACAAACAAGAACTCAAACTATGAATTATGAACGAGCTGCAACATCTGAAACTGACCACAATTAACATTTGACTGCCCGTTCAACCTCCTCTATTCTCATCTACCTTCTTTTGTGGGTTTTTCTTTTGTCAGTATTTGTCTCTGTATTTGTTCTTCGATCCCCATTTAGTATTAACTTCGTATCTGTTTACCCGTTGGACGTATGTTTGTCCCTTGGTTGTTTATTGTAAAGCGTCTTTAAGTACTTAGAAAAGCGCTACATAAAACCGATGTATTGTCATTATTATTATTATTATTATTATTATTATAAAGATAAACAGAACCACAGTGCTTCAGTTTCACAGTTTGTCATGTCTTTTATGTATTGTGATTATCTCTCTCAACTCACCATATATTTTTTATTAGTAAGTTGTTGTTTTTTTAAACTTTTATCAATTATGAGAAATTTCAGGCGACCCCGTTTGAATTCCAGGCGACCCCACGTGGGGTCCCAACCCCAAGGTTGAAAAACACTGTTTTAAATTCTCGATTCACACTTATTTACATTGCAATACTGTTTATTTTATCCAATGTGTAATGTTTGTTTGTTACTGTCATTTTTTTTATTACTTATGATGACTATTGTCATTATAAATAGTATTACTTACATGCTTTTATTACTTATAATGTATATAGCGTTGTTGCGACTACAATTACTATTACCACATTATTATAACTTTTAGAGGAGCAAAAGAGGAGGGGCAGTGAGAATGAGGATTTAACGATAGATAGTCATCATAGAAGTCAGTTTATGTGTTGTTAACAATATGGATGAAGCAAAATGAAGCAGCTAATTCTTTCAGGTGGAGCTGCACAATATATCGTTTGAGCATCGTTATTGTGATATACATGTGCGCAATAGTCACATCGCAAGCCCTGCAATGTAGGAGGTAAATGAACTCAATGTGTTTCAAGGGTACCACACTGGGCACAGCGATCCACCAACAATGATTGTTCTTAATCAGTTTGCCGAAGTAGACCCCACCCCTGCACGTGGCGTGAGTCACTGGTAGCAACACTGAAAAATGAGCAATGAACAAAAGACAATCACCAAAAACAAAGATTTTGTGCCAAAAAGAAAAGCAACATCAGTTAACTAAAATTATTTCAAGCTACAAGAAGGATGAAACTGAAACACGTGTTCTGTGTCGACAGTGCTTTAACGCACCTGTTGCCACCATGAAAGGAAACACAATTAATTTGTTTGACCATTTACGTCGGCACACACACTTATTATATGCTCCTGAGTATTTTTTTCATATCGCAATATATATCGCAGGGTTGAAAAAAAAAATTGCAATGTTAGTTTTTTCCAATATCGTGCAGGCCTACTTTCAGGTACATTTAGACAATTCACACATTGAAATAAAAGCTGATTAATATGTATACATTACTTTTAATATGCTAAATATTGCAGTTTTACATTAAAGTACTGAAGTAACTTTTGAAGTAATTATTACAGTTCTTTAATTCCATCCCTGCAGGAGGAAAACTCTGTCTAATACCACGTTTCCACTACATGGTACCAGCTCGACTCAACCTTTTTGTGTTTTCATTACGTAAAAGAACCTGAAGTCTGGTACCCGGTGCTAGCTTTTTGGTACCTATTCCAATGAGGTTCCGAAATGAGGGAAGCAATACTAAAACATGACGTGTAAACACTGCAGACCACTGATTGGTCAGAGAGTTGTCTCTGCATCATTGCGTCATCAATGTGCGACCCGCCATTTAAAAAAAAAAAAACAGATTCGGAAGTTTACAGTAAATATACCGGTAGGATAATCCACATGATGACAGCCCACAAAACTACACCGTGGTCGGCCGAGGACGTTCAGACACATTTTTGTCCTTGGTGGCCGACGAAAAAATTTCAGCGTTATCTTAACGGGGCAACACGCAACAAGTGAGTTTATCAGCAACTCTCTGAGGAGACGTCATGGAAGTTACACACCACATTGCTATGACGTCCAGGTACTCTGAAGTTTGTAGTATCCTGTAATGGACATGGTCTCCAGGAATAGTATCTGGTACCCGAGTTGAGTTGAACCAAGCTGAGCCGATTCTATGTAGCGGAAACGTGGCATAGAAGTATAGAAAAGAATAGAATATGTTGTCATAGTAACAAATACAACAAAATTACAAGTGCCACCTAATTCGTGCATCAACTATATACAGAACCTAAATAAGAGTAGTTAAAAAAAGTAGCTTGACAACACTGACCAGCATTGGAAAAAAAAAAAAAGCTTCTGACACGTGACTGCTCATGTGTCTGCAGAGTGTGTGGTGTGTTATGTTTTGCAGACGACTCCCTGCTCCAAATTACCTGCTGACGGACCGACCGTCGTCCATCTCTGAGGACGTGCTGATGGGCGACCAGCAGCACACTTCATCCCCCTGTCGCCACCAAGCCCTTCCCATCAGTCCCTGCTCCTCCTCCTGCTCCTCCTCCACCTCCTCGCTCCGTGATGCTCTGCGGTAGGTCAGGTAGGAAAAGACAGTGAGCAAAGAGGAGCACGAGGGTGAAAGGGGAGACTTTTATTATCACCATTGTTTCAACCTCAGTGACCCCCCCACCACTACCACCCCACCACCCCATCACTGACTGCTCAAATGTCCTGTCTTTTCAACACACCTGAGCACCCCCCACCCCACCCCTCCTCCCCCATCCTAACCACCTCCAACCTCCTATTTCACTCTCGAATCTCAGTCCTACAAACCCCCCCCCCTACCCCACCCTCCCATACACACAACTCCTACGCTCCTCATTTGCTCCTCTCCAGTTTCTACCTCCTCCCCTGCTTTCCCGCTCAATGGGCTCACACTGCGTCTGGACAGCGGGGGCGAAGGGGGGGGAGGGAAAAGAGGGGAGGAGGCCTCTGGCTGGAAGGGAGAGTGCACCTGGATGGGCAGGCTTCCTGGACACGCTGTGAGGGGCTATTGTCCTGCATGTCAGCAGCCCCTCTCTTTTAATGGGGCCCGTATATCATCGTTCTGATTATGGCAGATGACTGGGACTAGTGTGGGGGGGGGATTTGGGGGGGGGGGGGGTAGAGATGGTAGATCTGGGAGAGACATAAATGTGTGTGTGAAAGCGAGGAGAAAGAAAGAAAGAAAAAGTGTACCGGGGAGGGAGGTGGGATGAAGCGAGGTTTGGGGACAGAAGCTTAAAAACCCACGGACCCCCAAATCCCCCATCGACTGAAATCCTAGCACTTAACCCCAGCTATGGCATTGTGCTCTGCCGTGGGGATTTTTTTTTTTTTTTTTTCGAGGCCGTCATTCTTTTTAATGGACTCTCGCTCCCATCTACTCCTCCCTCTCTCCATTCACCCAGAGGATTCTTTAGCTGAGAAAGTTGTTTTTTGTTTTTTTTTTCCTTTTTTGGTTTATGACTTGTTTTCCGTTCAGATGTTGGAGGAAGTAAAGGCCGGTCACCTGTCCTCTACGGTCTGAAGAGGATATGACAAAAAGAAATCTATTAATTGTCACTGAGCATGTTTACATGACCGTAAAAATACGATAACTGGGAGTAAATAGATAACTGTAATAATCAGATCTGACCCGTTTACACTTACTTAAAAAAAGCAACTAGACAAGCACTCGGAGAGCACAGATCTCCACCAAGGTAGATCAGCCACCCCACCTCGATCACCACCAAAATTTATTTTTTCCTTGTGCCACTATCAACATTTCCTGAAAATTTCATCCAAATACGTCCATAACTTTTTGAGTTATCTTGCTTACAGACACACAAACAAACAGACAAACCTCGATGAAAACATAAACTCCACCGTTACACTTGGTGGAGGTAATAAATGAAAAATCCTGGTTTAGACGCTGCACGTTCATTATCAGATTTCTTTCGGAGTACATATGTACATAGTGATGGTAGAATCAATCAATCAATATCTGATTTCTGGAGTTATCAGATTATTCAAGTGATCATGTAAACAAAATAATCTGATATGATAAGGGTCTTTCCATGAAACTGGGTTCATTTCGCTTTCTGGCACTTTAACAATTTTTTTAGACCCAATAATAAAGAGAAATTTAGACATATTTCCCTCCAGGATGTACCTCAGATAAATGCAAAAAAAATTATACTACTGCTAAGAGCTATCCCAAAATTAATGAATTTTTAATAAAATATTGGGGCCAAAAATAGGACCAAAATTGGGACACGAAAAGCTACCTAAGTGTCAGTGCATTAGATCTGAAAACATGGCTGTAAATGGTCTTATATAGACTATGAATAAAGACACTGTGTTAAATTTGTCGATCCTAGTGGTTTTTCTAATCCAGACATGTAGGTTTTTCATGAATCTCAGTCTCATTCCATGTTTTGTATGTAACCCATCGTGTCCACTGGTGTTACATGCAGAACCTGGCCAGTTAAACACATATAAATCGTGAGTGATTTTGCAACAGTGGTCATTTTTGTTAAAAACTCTGCTTTGCGTATTTACTTCGATTCCAAAAATGTACCTGTGAGAGAATAAAGGGATATAAAAAAAAAAAACAGTAGCATGTAATTTTTGTGTCCTTTTTATTGTGTTACATGCAGATTTTAGTATGTATGCGTCAAATAAAAATGTGTTTTATCTAAAAAATTGTTTCTCTTTTATCTCAGTAAGTACTTATTTTTAAAATAGACCCAAAGTGCTTCCAAACTTGCTTCATAACATTAGTCTACATCTGGTTTGAATTTTTAGCCCCCATGTCCTGTTTTTAGGGACCAGTTTCATAGAAGTACACATCATTATATTTATTTTGGCAAAAATCCAGTGGATTTCTACAGCCTGGTTTAATTCCTTCTTAATTTGTTACGTTTTATAACTAGTTATGTCACGACATTTGCACATATAAGGTCAAGACTTCAGACGAACATTTCTCCGAGTACGACATAATTGTTTGTCAGCAGCAGTGGTTGTAGTAAAAACTGAAAATATGTCCAAACTTGGTGCCGGTTACCTAAAATGTTCAGTTGTTGGTTGAACAGGACAGAGCATAACAGCCAATAACCTGGAGGGGGCGGGGCCTGAAGTGGCTCATGTGCATCTAAAGGGCCAGCGCTCAAAATGACCTTTCTGGTGTCATTACTCAGAAATAGGGTTGAAGATGGATCTGTGGAGTTGAATTAATGAAGAATTCAGACCCAAGCAGAGCATTTACAGTTTATGTCGATCACAGGGAAATGTTTGAAAATGAAGAATTCCATTTAAAAAAAAGCAAAATATCACTCCTTTAGAGAAGTATGTAGAACTTTAACAACATTCAGTCTGTTACTAAATGTTTTGTGTATTTATTGGAATGCACATGTATAAATGACAAACTAAGGCATAATATTGTTAAAATTGCACTTATTTTTCTTAAGAATTTTCAGGTCGTTCATATTTGTTCATGTTATGTTCAAGTACAGTCCGTAGATGTGAACAGGGAATTTTACTTTTTTCACTCAAAAACAGAGAGAAAACCTTGGAGTTGACAATATTAATCAGTTCTGATCCTGTTATTAATATTATTTTACTGGCCCAGCCCTTTTTTTTTTATTGATTTATTTCAAATATGGAAATGGTACAAGCTTCCTGATTGCTACTAATTGACTTCTTTGAACATCATAATGTAGAAATGAAAATTCAAGGAAGCAAAAAATAAAAATAATAATACACACAAAAAAAAAAAAGAGTAATATTCGCAAAGAAGTGAGAAGAAACATAGCTTCTTAGCTCCCACCCCTTTGATCATATTAGTCTATACACTGTTATGACCCTGGGTCATAATTTATCTATTTATATTTATATGTATGTGTTTTCTGTTTAGTGTGTGTGTTTTCCCCCCGTCCTGTAGGTGTGCTGTGCCCCTTTTGTTTCCGTTTGTTGCAGGTTTCTGATTGGTGGAGCATGATTGCCCAGCCCTTTAAAGATGGCCCTGGAGCTCCCATCCTTGCTCGCTCTTGCCTCCTGTCAGCTCCCAACCCTGTGTTCGTGTGTGTGACCGTCAGTCTTCGATCCTGGAAAAATCTGATTGTTTGTAGTTGTAAATAGTTTTGTTAAATTGAACCTTTTTCTGGTAGGGGAGGTCGGCTCTTTTGTTTTCACTTTTTCTTCTGTTTTTGTTAGGTAGTTAGGTAAGTTTTCTGTATTTTATTTCCTGAATTTATTTTGGTTAGGTAAGTTAGTAAATTGTAAAAGAAGATATTTTGTTTGTTGTTTTAGCCGCTCCCTCCCCTAACCCTTCCTTAGTTGAACAAAATACTGATAATAAATATTGTAAATCTTAGTTTTTGACTGACGTGTGTGCTTGGGAGCTGGGAGGGGACAAAAGTTGAGCCTATTATGTTCGCCCTGGTGAACCTCTAGGCCGGGGCGTAACAACACGTATGTGGCCCCTGAACAAAAATGAGTTTGACACCCCTGTTTGAAGTCTAGTGTTAAAGTTTGTGTCATAATGATACTAATAATCACATACTTACACTGAAAAATACACAGGCGACCTTTAGTACTGACGGCATCAATGTACATATTAGAAAATTTAAAGAAAATCAAGCTTTATAACCGTTCTTAGCGGTCGTTTTCTGTTTACTTTCACTTTTTCTTCACTACATTTCCTAACTCAGTTGCATATTTCTACCCCAATACATTTTTAATGCACACTATCATTACTTGTTACAAAAAATAAATTAAAAAAAATATATTTAAAAAAAAAAAAAAAAATCAAGCTTTATAACCGTTCTCAGTGGTCATTTTCTGTTTACTTTCACTTCACTACATTTCCTAACTCAGTTGCATAATTCTACCCCAAAACATTTTTAATGCACAGTATCGTGGCTTGTTACAAAAAATAAATGAAAATCAGGCTTTTTCTGTTCGTTTTCTGTTTACTTTCACTTTTACTTCACTACTTTCCTAACTCAGTTGCATATTTCAACCTCAAATTTTTAATGCATGGTATTGTTACAAAGAATAAATCTTTTTTTTTTTCTTTTCTTTTTTTTTTTTCTTCAAGAAAATCAAGCTTTATAACCGTTCTCAGTGGTTATTTTCCATTTACTTTCACTTCACTACATTTCCCAACTCAGTTGCATATTTCTACCTCAATACATTTTTAATGCACGGCATAGTTACAAAGAATACTTTTTTTTTTTTTTCCTTTTCTTGTTTTTTTTTTTAAGAAAATCAAGCTTTACAACCGTTCTCAGCTGTCGTTTTCCGATAAATGAAGTCGAAATGCAATTCAGAATTTATTAACTTCATGTTTTTGTGCTTTTACATTACATTAACAACCGGTTTTATTAAAAGTAGTAACAGATCTGCTGGTCGCTGCTCTGAAAACACATCAAATACTTGAACTGTTAAAGAGTTTAGTCACGCTCTGGCAGTACATATTATTACATCGTATTATTATTATTATTATTCTTAATAGCGCGCTTCAAAAAACTTTTCTTTTTCTGCACGGCGCTCTTGAGTGTTTGAGTACTTCTACTTGTGGAATATCTGATCTAACTCATCTAACTCAGCAGCAGATCAAAGACTGATCTGTTCGTGTTTTAGGCGACTGGGGAAACAGCCAGTCATTCATTTCGGGGACAAATGGCAGCTAATTGAGTAGGTGTTGTAAGAGCTTGGCTGGGAGCCTTTCAAATGAGTAAAGGGTCATTTCCTCCATAATTAGCTACCTAGATTTTGTGCAGAGTGTGTGTTTGTGAATGCCTGAAGTGTGTCTAAGGAGTACGGTTATGTGTCTGCAACACCACGGAAAGCTATTTTAAGCACCTACAAAGTCCATATATTCATTTATTTATGATCACTGCAGCTATATTTGTATTACTGTATTCTTAATTCATGTCTTTGTTGCAAAAATCTAACTTTTTAGGCTCTTTTAACCCATAAAGACCCAAACCACCACCAGCAACACAAACCATCTACTGATCTAATATGTTTAAGAACTTTTGCATGATTAATCCTATTAATACATGTGAATAATTGGTGTAAAATACAGTTATTCATGGTCTTTTCATGGTCATCAGATATGACCCATTTGGACATTCAGAGGCTCAGTAGTTACCGTGGAAACACCGTCATCTTCTACTATCTTGATTCACCAGTAAAACCCATGGAATTGGATCAATGACAGTGGATGGAAACACTTGTTTTATGTTCAGTTAATTATATATTTTACTGAAAAAGTCACTTTTTCTTCAGTTTTCCCCGTTTCTGATATAATAACCCTCAACTTTAATCTGAGGTTTTATGAACATCTACATGATCAGTGAATTACATACAGGAAAATACCAGATTTTCCCCTAAGAACGCAAAGTACAGAGAATAATAGTATGATAAATGACAATAAATCTCTTAAGAAAGGATAAATGTAGAGAAAAAACGTCTTTTCATGGTCATCAGATATGACCCATTTGGATGTTCAGAGGCTCCGTAGTTACCGTGGAAACACCCTCATCTTCTACAACATTGATTCACCAGTAAAACCCTTGGAGTTGGATCAATGACAGTGGATGGAAACACTGGGTGTATGTTAAGTTATTGATAGATTTGGCTGAAAAGCTCACTTTTTCTTCAGTTTTCTCTGTTTTTGCTAAAATAACCCTTAATTTTAATCTGAGCTTTTACGAACATCTACATGATCAGTGAATTAAATAAAGGAAATACATGATTTTCATTGGAAAAAAATGCAAAATAAGCAGGATAATGTTACAGTTAATGGTGGTAAATCACTTAAGAAAGGTTAAATGTAGAGAAAAAATATTTGGGAAGCCAGTAAACCAGTAAAACCCATGAAGTTGGATCAATGACAGTAGATGGACGCACTGCATTTATATTCAGTTGATGATAGATTTGACTGAAAAGGTCACTTTTTCTTCAGTTTTCTCTGTTTTTGATATAAAAACCCTCAACTTTCATCTGACCTTTTATTAACATCTACATGATCCAATCCAACTTTATTTATAAAACACTTTAAAACAACCACAGAGGACCAAAGTGCTGTACAGAAGACTAAAAGCACAATAAAACTTTAAGAAAAGTAAATTAAGAAACAATAAAGTCAAACAAATAAAACACGTTAAAAAAAAAAAAGAAACAAAATGTCAACACTGCAAGAGTGTTAAAAAGCCAAGGAGAACAGGTGGGTTTTATGATCAGTAAATTAAACATAGAAAAATACCTGATTTCCACTTAAAAATACAAAGTACAGAGCATACTAATAGAATAAATAGTGATAAATCACTTGAGAAAGGTTAAAAATAGAGAAAAAAATCCATATGGGAACTGCCACAGAAGTAACACTGGGTTAATACAAACTCAACACTTCATTCATCAGTCCATTTTTCTCTATTTTGACAGAATTAACTTTGAATTTACTCTGAGTTTTTATGAACATCTACATGATCTGTGAATTAAATATAGGAAAATAAAAGATTTACACCAAAAAATGCAAAATACAGAAGATAATATTATTTTAAAAAATGGTGATAAATCAGTTAAGAAAGACAGAAACAGAAAAATGTATTTGGGAACTGCCACAAAAGTAGCACTGGGTCTTTGTGGGTTAAGCACCAAATGTCGCTTAATTACGAGTGTGTGTGCGTTTTCTCAGAGCTGATTAGGCGACAGCGGCCATAGATCACACTGTGACCTCTGCAGCTGAATCTGGAACAAATATTTACATAATTACCACTCATGCACTGAAGAAACAACCCCATCGCTTTCATCATTTTGAACGTGAATGTAATTCTTGCATCAACTGGTAGAAAGACAAAATATATAATTTCTTTAGATTTGTAAAGTCTGGAATATTAAACGCAAACATTATGCTTTAAGCCATGTGTGAATTCTACAAGATTTTAACCCTTTAACCCCTGACGTGTCTGTGGTGAGCGTTCTGAGTGTGTGATTTATTTGAAATATTCATAAAAATTCAACTGTTTGTACAATAGGAAATATTTTAAAATGTGCTGATAGAATAGACCTTGTTCTTTCCATAGACATCTGAGCATGCTCAGTGCAGCCCTGACCACCTGTGGAATAGACGGTTAAACACAGAGCAGTGAGTGAGACCGACTCACTATAACAAAATGGACGGTTTGGGCGTTTTTTTGTTTGTTTTTTTTTTACAATGTTTTCCTTGTGGTTTTTTGTTTTTCCTGTTTGCAGTGTCGCCGTGATTGTCCTTTGTTTTATTGTTTTGTTTTTTTTTCACTGTATTTTTACTGACTTTTGACCGTGCAACTGCTTTTTAGACTTCAACCAGGTGTCAAAAAGCAGCTGGACTGATTTAGAAAAAAAACAAAGAGCTCCAAAACAAAAACTAGTGGATCAAAATTCAAATAATTGTTCCTTATTTTATTATTTTCACTTCATTGTAGTCAATTTTTTCCATATTTGTTCATGTTATTTATTATTTTGTAAATATTCCTTTTTGTTCATTTAGTGGCTTATTTTGTAAATTTTTCAATATTTTTGTGTTCATTTTATTATTTTTTCTTTGATTTTGTTCAGTTTGTGGCTTATTTTGTTAATGTTAATGATTATGTTGTTAGTTTTTTTTTTTTTTTTTTTTTTCATTTTATTGATCACTTTGGCTGTTTTTGTTCAATTTGTTGCTTATTTTATGCTTTATTTATTTATTTATTTTTTGCAGTGTACAGTTTTACAGCTGTAAAGTTTTACAGCTTTCTGGAGTTCAACCAAGTGCCAAAAAGCAGCTGGACTGATTTAGAAAAAAGCCCCAAAACAAAAACTACTGGGCCAAAATTCAAATACTTGTTCCTTTTTTTTTTTTCCCTTCTTTTTTTAACTTAATTTTTGCAACATTTTTTTCACAGATTTTTTCACGTCATTATTTTGCAAATATAATAGTTGCTTATTTTGTTATTTTTTCTACATTTTGTTTTTTTTATTTTATTTTTACTTTTGTTCAGTTTGTGGCTTATTTTGTTCATGTTAGTTATTATTTTGTTGATTTATTATTCACTTGTGTTCATTTTATTGATCACTTTGGCTGTTTTTGTTCATTTTGTTGCTTAATTTATTAAATTAAACTTTTTAAATTAAAATTTTTAAATTTAAACACTTTTTTTTTTATCAAGTAACTGCTTTTTGGAGTTTAACCAGGTGTCAAAAAGCTGCTGGACTGCCTTACGCATAGAGGGAGGGAGAGAGAGAGAGAGAGAGAGAGAGGAGAGAGAGAGAGGAGAGAGAGAGAGAGAGAGAGAGAGAGAGAGAGAGAGAGAGAGAAAGAGAGAGAGAGGAGAGAGAGAGGAGAGAGAGAGAGAGAGAGAGAGAGAGAGAGAGAGGGGGAGAGAAAAGCTACTGGGCCAAAATTCAAATACTTGTTCAGTTCATGTTCAACACCCTAAATATCTTACTGATGTACATTCTGAGTGCATTATTTAGTAAAACCTGTAAAACTTTAATTCCTTTCTTTGTCTTTTACTGTTTTTCCACCCTGTTTTGACCCTAAAACAAACAGTAAAACAAAACCACTGAAGAAAAGGAACACAAATACGCACGTTTACCTGGAATAATGTCTCAGGAGTTAAAGGGTTAAAGCTACTCAAGACTTTGAGAAGAGTTAGGTTTTTTCTTCTTTTTTTTTTCTTTTTTTTTTTGAGAAAAAACATGAGGTGAAAGATTTACAGTGTGTGAGTGCATGTCAGAGTACTTCCTATTTGGATGAAGGTGGCTGTGTAGAGGCAAGAAAGAAACCAATAATCCTTCTATGTGCTTGAATAGAGTCATTCTGAAAACAGTGAGTCAGTGTCCGCTCGCTGCTCGCTGCCGTCAGATGAGAAGCAGTTAATGTGTCAGTAACTGGACAAGCGGTATATTTTTTGGGGAGGGGGGGGGCTTTACAAAAATATCTATGGCACAGAGCGTGTGTGGCGGGGTCTTTACAGCCCGGAAAATAAACAAACAAACAAATAAAGGGGAAGAAATGCACTGTAAAAAGCAAAAAAAACCAAAACAAAACAAAACAAAAAAAAGGAAAGTAAGTGTGAAGCGATAAAAGCAATAATATAAGTAGAATACACTAATAAAGCAGAAAATAATACAAAATTTGCATCTAAATCTACAAGAAATGGGAGTAAATATAAATATACACTATATACATACAGATACATGTGTACTGTGTGTTATAAAATGTTTTCCCTGCTTCGAAACAAGGCGCAAAACAGCAACAATAAGTTCCCGACTGGAAAAGGCACCTGTTAAATGTCTGTGATGCATTTGGACGTTATGTCACCAAACCGTAGTGACGCAGGGCTTAACTCCGCCCACTGTCCTGAACCGTCACTGAAGTTAAGTCGACAGAATTTATTAAATTAGTTAGACGAGGATTTTCAAGTTCAGATTTAAGACTCTTTTCACTTGTATTTGTGTGTTATCACCAGTGATGTGCAAGTTCCTTCCAAACTGTAATCCATTACAGATTACTTGTTACTGTTATTTCAAAGTAATTCCATACCTTACAATACTACTGTCTCAGAATTGTAATGTGTTCCATGACTTCTCTATTACTTTTGAGCCACATACGGACTCTCCTTATAAATGGTGTGTATGCAGTAGAACCCCCCCCCCCCCCTCCCCCCGCAATACAAGAGATAACAGAGCCTTGGGACGCATACATTTGAACCCTGAAGTACATGTGGACAGATAGCTCAGTAATGCCACGTTTCCACTATGTCACAGGTGTCAAACATGCGGCCCGGGGGCCAGATCCGGCCCACCAAAGGGTCCAGTCCGGCCCTTGGGATGAATTTGTGAAATGCAAAAATCACACAAAGATTAGTGGTGGGCAGCGATTAAAATTTTTAATCGCGATTAATCGTATAGTTGTTGGGGGGGGGGGGGGGGGGACGCATCAACAGCATGTATTGCCTTTCAGTGATATTCCAGACTGGAAGTACTCCGGTGATAAAAATAATTGCATGTCAGTGCTTCCAAACAACTGTGTCCTTCTCAACCCCACCATCTGAAGACATTTAAAATGAAAATGTCCATGTAAAAAACCACTACTTTTACACATGTTTATGTCCCCACCAGTGTATTTACAGTTTTGAGTGATTGACAGGAGTCTTAAGCCCACTAATCAGTACTAATACTAATAAGCCCATTAATATGTGATGTTCAGTTGTTCAAAGCAAGCAAAAGGGGCCCTGAAGTGGTCAGAATAAGTTGCACTAACGTATGTTTTGTCCTTTCCGTGTTACCGTAGTTAGTTCGGACATAGAACTAACAGACATGTTTCTTTCACTCTTGTTTGTATGGCCCCGAAACGTTTGCCTGTGAGTATTTTATGTTCAGTTGTTGTAAGAATGAATAGTATCAAATATCTCTGATGTGAGCCTTTGTTGCTGAATAAAAAGACGTAAATCTTTAATTAACCTGTAAATGCTAATCGTTAGCGTGTCTATGGATTTTCCCATTCAAGTTAGCATCGAGATAAAATGACTGCTAATACAACATTCACATCGTAAATGAGTAAAGGTTAGTTCAAAGGCTGGTATATTAGACCTAAACACAACCAATGAATTTACATAAACTTAGCATGAGCCTGCATAAAGAATTAGCAACCCATCTCCGACTGCTTGCATAAACAAATTAGCTTAAACATCAGCATTACTTGTAAAGTTCGCCGGTTTTCTCCTCTCAGCCGGCACATACACACAGCACCGGTGTGTGGACCGGCAAAATAAAAGCATGAGTTTCAAAATAAGAGTCCGTATGTATAAATCAACTAAGACTTGCTTGAAAGGCAGAACAATAATAAAACGGCGTTAACGTGAGATTTAAAAAATTGTCGGCGTTATTTAATGAATGCGTTAACGCGGTAATAACGCGTTAACTTGCCCACCCCTAACTAAGATATTAACAATCGTTTTAGTTCACGTTCCACATTCAGACCAATTCAATCTCAAGTGGGCAGGATTCAGTCAAATACTATCATAAACTACAAATTTTTCACTTTTGTAAATGTAAATATTTTCATGTATTTACACTAAAAGAAAGTATAATTTCGCAAAAAATGTGAAAAACCTGAACAAATATGAACAACATGAAATGTCTTAAGAGAAGTAAGTACAATTTTAACAATATTCTGCCTGTTACTAAATGTTTTCTGTGTTTGTAGATCCACTGTGATCTGTAAGTTATAATATACATGTGTAAATGACAAACTGAGGCACAATATTGTTAAAATTACACTTATTTTTTTCAGTTTGTTCATGTTATTCACATCTTTTGAAAGGACAGTTTGTAGATGTAAACATTTTCATAAAGTAATTTTACTTTTTTTACACTAAAACATAGAGGAAAGTTTGGAGTTGATATTATTTCTATATTCTTATGTTATTATTTTACTGGTTTGGCCCACTGCAGATCAAATTTAGCTGAATGTGGCCCCTGAACTAAAATGAGTTTGACACCCCTGCACTATGTGGAATCGGCTCGATTTGACTCGGCCTTTTTGCGTTTCCATTCCGAAAAAGGACCTGGAATCTGGTACCCGGTACTAGTTTTTTGGTACCACCTCCACCAAGGTTCCAGAACTGGGGACCAGATACTAAAACGTGGCGTGTAAACACTGCAGACCACTGACTGGTCAGAGAGTTGTCTCTGTGACCTGCCGTTTTCCAAAAAGAGATGTAGAAGTTGACAGTCAATGTAGCAGTAGGTTAATTCACATGATGACAGCCCGCAAAACTACACCATGGTTTGTCGAGGAGGTTCAGACGTAAGAATTCCGCATGAGTTTGACGAGACAACACGCAACAAGTGAGTTTATCAGCAACTCTGAGCAGACGACACGGAAGTAACGCACCGCATCGCTATGACAACCAGGCACTGTAGGTCTGTAGGATCCTGTAATGGAAACGGTCTCCAGGAATAGGACCTGGTACCGAGTCGAGTCAAGCCGAGTCGCTACAGTCTACGATGTTTGAATCCCAGCAGAACACTTGCATTTTTTCAACATTTTACATGTTCAAACAGGGGGCGGGGCAGAGTACGCCGGTAGATAAATCCACAGTCGATGCAGAATTCTAACTAGTCCTAGAAACATTTACTTACCTTGTCATTGCTGTTCACAGGGATCATGCTAATGCTAACTAGCTTCTGTAAAGGAGGGTTAGAGTTAGTAATGAACATACGTCCATGTGGACAATGGACTGTCTTGTGCCGTCTTCACCCACTGGCTGAACACCAACAGTACTTGAAATACAAGTGTACAGGTGCATTTTTGATTCATTTAGGTGTCACGATCTTGCTGTTTTTTTGGGGTTTTTTTTTAATGATTTGAGCAATTAAACAACACTGTTCTTCAATGTCTTTTGGAAATTATCTGCCTCAGAGATTAAATGTGGTAAATGTTATGTATTTTAATGAGATTAATTGGAAAACAAATGACAAAAGTGCTGGTTTGCTGATGTTTTCCAGGTATATGATGAAGTGTTATTACACATATATATTAGTTTATGTACACAATAAATTAATAAATCTTCGCCTAGACAGAACCTTTAAGGTGAATGTATTATAATGTGCAGACAGTGTTTTGAAGTAGATCTGGTAGCTCTGAGACTAATATTCCTTTTGAGTAAAACCCATTCTCTCATTAATTCTCAGAATTTCACATTTTGGCCCTTGGTCATTTGTGCAAAACTTTACCGATATTTACTAAATGTCAGAAAAACAGAAGTGTGTAATATCAGTTTTTACATTAAATAACATGATGATTTGTTTATTTACTATCACGAGATGACACGAGAAGTCATTCCATAAACATGGCGACGAACGTAAATATGTTGATTTACAGATATATTCATTATTATTATTATATATTTCCCCTCTATCTCGTACTAAATTTAAAAATGATTCCGTTTCCTGGTGTGTCCACACATACCACATCATGTTTCTTTTAAAACTCTTCTTCGTCGCTTATTGTAATATCCGTCAACATCCATTTTTTTTTGTTCACGTGACTCTAGTTGCAGAAAAATTTCTTTCCATTGCAGTTTTGCGTGATATACCAATTGTGCTACGCCCAAAAAACCACATCTAGCCAGTGCAAAAACTTTTAATCGAAAAATGAAAGTTTTGGCAAAATTGTCATTTTTCCATTAGGACCATTTTTATGCACAAGTTATATTTGTGCAATTTGAGGGTCTATGGAAAAGCAACTACCGTCCTACAGTTTTTTTTGAGCAATTAAATCCTGGCTGAAAAGTGTTTTGTAACTCAAGCGCTCTTGAACATGTACCAAGGAAAATATTACTGAAAATTCATTAGTAATGCCTTAAACTACTGCGTTACAGCAAAAAGTAATCTGTTACTGTAATGGATTACTTTTGTAACATGTTACTCCCAATACTGCTTATCAAAACAGGTAAAGTAATCCGATGCTGTTCTAACCCAGAATAATATATCAGCACAACAGTTGTACTTTACATGTGGAGGACGGCGTGGAAAAGAGTGGGCACTTGTGTTCTTGCGTCTGGTTGGCAGCTCTCGGGGGGATTGGCGGGATTAAGTGAGAGCTGCGGATGACATCACGGGCCGCTTGACTCGTAAAGCGCCCCACGGTCTGTGCATCTACGGGCCTGCGGCCAGAGCCA
The DNA here is from genome assembly GCF_902148855.1 of Sphaeramia orbicularis. NCBI lineage: Eukaryota > Metazoa > Chordata > Actinopteri > Kurtiformes > Apogonidae > Sphaeramia > Sphaeramia orbicularis. The sequence goes on from NC_043963.1 coordinate 9,999,045, forward strand.
GGGTGTGGGCGAGGGGAGATCATTAGTGGGGTTTTATTGCAGCGCTGGGGAGGAACCGCTGGTACATGGGTGCAGACGCTGAGGAAAACAGGACTCAGACCCACCGTTCTGGGCTTTGATTGCTCCCAGATCCTGCGAGAGACGCTAAAAAACCCTAAAGAGAAGGGACTCGGATACATATTTCTGCAGAATACGGCGTCTGCGTGGGTGAGTTTTTAACCGCGTGCTGATACACGTGTTGGATTTGCGCTGCCGACTGTGTTTAATTGATCTTTTATTCGTTCTAGAGCTCTTGTGCATTCGTTCCCCATGATGGAAACCAGAGGTATCCTATAGCCGCCGGGCCCGATGGGAGAGTGGGCTGTCCGCTGACGTCTGCGCCCAGTTCTCACAAATGCATCAAGGGAAAAAAACTGGATTCCTTTCGTTTGCTGAACGTAACACAGAACCTTTATCTATTAGTTCAGTTACTGGGTCCATTTTATTCAGCTTTACACTTAGAATCCACTGCATCTCAAAGGCAAATATTGTACTTTTTAATCTCTTACAGCTTTAGTTACTTTTTTTACTTACAAAATCACAACAACAGCAAGAAGGTACAAGTCACCAGAAGTAATTAAAAAAAAAAAAAAAAAAAAAAAAAAGCAAAAACCAAAACAAATAAGCAAAAAAAGACAATAACCATGAGGGAATAACAAAAAAAAAAAAAATAATAAAAATTGACAGACGACAATATAAAAGAACCAAGAGAATACTGATTGCACTTTATGTATTTATCATATTCTAATTGTATTTTATTGTATTTATAAATGGTATTTTAATTGTATTTTGCATTGTAAAGCACTTTGAGTGTCTGTGAAAAGTACTCCATAAACAAAATTTTCTTACTTAATAGACAAATAGACATCACAAGGCGACAATAGACAAAATATACATATACTGTACATGTATATATAAATATACAGGGTGGGGAAGCAAAATTTACAATATTTTGAGGCAGGGATTGAAAGACAGTGTATGACCAATTAGTTTATTGAAAGTCATGAGAATTTAAATCTTCAAATCATATTTTACTGCATTTCTAACGGTCTTGTTGTCTACCTCAAGTTCAATTGCCATTTTTCTCATGGATTTGGTTGGATCCTTTAGGATTTTGGATTTGAGAGCTTTAATAAAAGCTTTGGTACGTTTTTTGTTGCTTCCTCCACTTCCAGACTTTCTCGTAATAGTTTTGCTCATAGTCATTCTCTTCTTTCCATTATAAACAGTCTTTATGGACACTCCAACTATTTTTGAAATCTCCTTTGGTGTGACGAGTGCATTCAGCAAATCACACACTCTTTGACGTTTGCTTTCCTGATTACTCATATGGGCAAAAGTTTCTGAAAAGGTATGGATAATAGTGTTAGGTATGATTATGACATCAATATATGTTTGGTTTCAAAACAATTGACGTAGTGCCTGCTGAGAAAAAACAACTAAATGTTCATTGTAAATTTTGCTTCCCCACCCTGTATATATATATATATATATATATATATATATATATATATATATATATATATATACACACACACACACGTTAGAAGACAATAGACAGAAAACAAAGAGACTAGCCTGAAAAAAAAAAAAAAAAAACAGATTAAAAAAGACAAGACAAAACCAAACAACTAAAGAACCTTGGAGTCCTAAAAATACCCTCAAGTCATTTTACATAAAAAAAAAAAAAACATGAAAAAAAACAAAACAAAACAAAACAAAACAGCACATCCCAAAAGATTAGTTACTAAGATTTAGTTACTTTTCACATTACAGTTTTTCACTTACTTCTTATCCAGTGAAAACAATTCATCTTGAAATGTGTTGGTTTTGGATATTAATGATAGCTCCTTTATGGGTTGACTTGCTAAAATAAATAAACTCTTTACAAACTGTACTGGATCAGCTTGAAAATGCACTGGAACAAAGGTGGGAGCTTATGAAATAAAGTAATTTTTCATAGATATGTGGTTCTCATGAGATTGAAATGCAAAAAACAGAATGACCTCAGAGAATATGATGCATCACAGCAGGTTAAAGTATTCAAAAGTGAATAAAGTGGATACAATGAGCTTCATCTACATGTCCTCCTGAGACCCAGCAATGCACTTTTGTCCTCTGTAGGGGACAAGAGTTTCACAGATTTACTGAAAAAACAAAACAAAGCAAAAAAAAAAAAAACAAAAAAAAACAAAGCAAAAAAAAAACAAAACACTGTCCACTGCAAAGGACACGCCATAAAAATGCACCCGAAAAAACTGTTGCATTGTGCAGTTTCCAATAAAGGCAATTATTTAATGAAAAAAAGTCAAAGTTGAGGGTTATTACAAATAGAAACAGAGAAAACTGAAGAAAAAGTGACTTTTTCAGTAAAATCTATCAATAACTGAACATAAACCCAGTGTGTCCCAGTGGTTTTACGGGTGAATCAATGTTGTAGAAGATGACAGTGTTTCCACAGTAACTACAGAGCCTCTGAACGTACAAAAAAGACACGTGGCACTGTTGAAAAGCTGAAAAACTGCATTTTAAAAGAATTATTTCCATGTATTGTGAATGTATAACATGTATAAGCACTGATCAACTGTCAAAATACAGTTTTTATCAGTGGATTGTACAACTTAGTCTCATTGAAAATTTTATCCATATTTTTATATATATATATATATATATATATATATATATATATATATATATATATATATATATATATATTTATAGGTAATTTGATTGTTTTAATACATGAAAATATTCTTTATTAAATATTAAAAAGCCAAAAAATATGCAAAATCTCATGTAAAGTTTGGGCAAAAAAACTGTATTTTAATTATGGAAAATTACCGTATTTTTATGAGATGATTATTTTCCGTTATTTAACAGTATTTTTTCGGCAGCCCTGCTGCCAGAATATTACCGTTTTTTTTACAAGGTTTTTTGTTTTTTGTTTTTTACAGTGGACCCATGTTTGGTATCTTTTTTTCAGCACAACTTCATCTGTCTCATCTGCCTATTATTTTTTTTCACTTTATCCTACTATAATGCAAAAGGCCAAAAAAACACGCAAAAAATATAAAATCCGATTTGAAAAATGTATATAATATATTGCATAAATAACACAAAGATGTTTAACAAACCTTTCCAAAGACTTTAACAGTGAATATTGGTTCCAAATACTAGCTATATAAAATCAAAATTGTAGTAAATTAAAACTATACTCAAATATTTGACATAAAAGTGTATCTTTTTATAGGTATTTTCTCTTCTCTAGTTTTCTCAAAGTTGATAGTGATTATATCGAAAACTGAAAAAAACTCTAGAAAAAGTTACTTTTTCAATAAAATTTATCAATAACTGAACTTAAAAACAAGCGTCTCCATCCGCTGTCATTGATCCAACTCCATGGGTTTTACTGGTGAATCAATGTTGTAGAAGATGCCGGTGTTTCCATGGTAACTACGGAGCCTCTGAACGTCCAAATGGGTCATATCTGACGACCGTGAAAAGACGACAAACTGTATTTTACACCAATTATTTCCATGTATTGATAGGATTAGTGGATCAACAGGTATTAAACAGTTTAGATCAGTAGATGCTTTAGGGTCACGAGTGGCTGTTCGGGTCTTTATTTGAGCCAGATTGATACAGGATTTAGGGGCCGATACCGATATTGGGGCCTAAAAAAAAAGCCGATATCCGAAAAGAAATAAAAACGTTGATATACACAGGGTATATGCGGTCCATCCTTGTTGGTGTATGGGGTAGCAGTCTGTGATTTTTGGAGCAGGCCATAATCAGCGGGCCGATTAATCAGTCGTGCTCTAGTCTTTATGGGTTAAAACAATTTACCAAAAAAAATTCTTGCAAAAGTTCATGCCATAAGCTGACATACTAACCACCAAATGAGTAAAGGAACATGACAGAAATGTATAAAAATGGCCTGAGAGGTCACTAAGGGTTCATCCAATTCAGTAATATTCCTCCAACAGGACAAACGTAATGGTGACTATGACTTTCATAGCTCCATCGCAGTATTTTCCCAGTGTCCTGTTGGTGCCTTTCCTTCTGAATACTACTCACTTCCACTGCTGCTTTAAGCTCCGCCTCCTTCATCACATGACCGTATAAAAGATGACAGCGTGGCTATCCAGCGGCGGCGGCAGCTCCAGTCCACTCAGACACCTCCAGATGGGATGGCTGCCTTTTCCATTTAGAGCTCAGCAGTAGCCCGTCCTGACTCATTGTTTCACTCCATATAAAATGAAACCAACCACATCTTTTGGGGCTGACTAAACACTCGCTACCTTTCCCAGTTACTCTGGAGCAGAGGCCTGTGAGCGACTGATCTGCATCTGCGTCTTCTGCGAGGATTTAATAGAGAAAAAAAAAACAGAAAAGTAGATACACTGACCTTCATCTACATATTAACCCATAAAGACCCAACGCTGCTTTTGTGTCAGTTGCCGAATAAAAATTTCTGTATATCTAACCTTTCTTAAGTGAATTATCACCATTTATTTAAAATACTGTCCTCTGTATTTTCTATTTAATCAGTATGAATCAGGTATTTTCCTATATTTAATTCACTGATCATGCAGATGTTCATTAACCCTTAGGGGTCTGAGCCTATTTTGAGTGTTTTTGAGTACTTTTGATTTTACCTTTATATACTATATAAAGAAATGTTTACTATACACTGTTAAAAAAAAAATCTGTAATTTAACAGAAATTTCACAGTTTATTTTACAGATTTTTTTCTGTATTTTTAAGATACAGGAAAATATCAGTGAAATGACAAAAACAGACTGTGATTTTACATGTCAAATGTAAAATAACATGAAAAAACTGAAACTGAATAACCAAAAGATTTCCATTTTTTAAAAAGAAAATTTGTCTTTTTCCACAGAAAAATACAGTTAAAATACATTTGCATTTATTTATGAGATTAAACTGTTCATTTAAAGTTTAATACTGTAAAAAAAAAATATATTGAAACCAGATAAAATTACCGACAATTAACCATAAAAGAAGTATTTGTTCTGTAAGTTTAACAAGACTTGTTTGTTAATTGACAAATATTTTGTGTAATTACAGGAGGTTTCACAACAAAAATGTTGAATAAATATGTTTTTGTTAATGTATAACATGTATAAGCATTGATAAACTGTCCAAATACAGTTTTTATCAGTGGATTGTACAACTTAGTCTCATTGAAAATTATTTATATATATATTTACAGGTAATTTGATTGTTGTAATACATGAAAATATTCTTTAGTCAAAAAATTATGCAAAATCTCATGTAAAGCTAGGGCAAAAAAACTGCATTTTAATTATGGAAAATTACTGTATTTTTATGAGATGGTTATTTTCCATTATTTAACAGTATTTTTTCGGCACCCCTGCTGCCAGAATATTACCTTTTTTTTTTTTTCTTTTTTTTTTTTTTTTTACAGTGTACCCATGTTTGGTATCTTTTTTCAGCACAACTTCATCTATCTCATCTGCCTATTATTTTTTTTTCACTTTGTCCTACTATATCAATGCAAACGGCCAAAAAACACCCAAAAAATATAAAATCCGATTTGAAAAATGTATATAATATATTGCATAAATAACACAAAGATGTTTAACGAACCTTTTCAAAGACTTTAACAGTGAATATTGGTTCCAAATACTAGGTATATAAAATCAAAATTATAATAAATTAAAACTATACTCAAATATTTGACATAAAAGTATATCTTTACATAGGCATTTTCTCTTCTCTGGTTTTCTCAAAGTTGACAGTTACGATATCAAAAACAGAGAAAAACTGAAGAAAAAGTGACTTTTTCAGTAAAATATATCAATAAATGAACAGAAAGCAAGTGTGTCCATCCACTGTCATCGATCCAACTCCAAGGGTTTTACTGGTGAATCAATGTTGTAGAAGATGACGGTGTTTCCATGGTAACTACGGAGCCTCTGAACGTCCAAATGGGTCATATCTGATGACCGTGAAAAGATGAAAAACTGTATTTTACACCAATTAATGACACGTATTGATAGGTTTAATGGATCAACAGGTATTAAACACTTTCGATCAGTAGATGGTTTATGTCAGTGGTGGATGTTTGGCTCTTTATGGCTTAAACAGAAAGGAAGAAAATCACTGTTATTGCTAATCTTCGACACATCCAAGACTCATAAAAAACAATGTCACATCCCTCCACCATGAATTATATGGGAAATATCTCATATTTTTAAACAGATCAAGTGGCATCATGTATTCAAACTGGCGTATATTTTGTATTTTTTCCTACATTAATCTCTTAAACCACCTTAGCTCTGCACAAAACTAACAAATGTTCAACTAGTTTCAGCATTTTAACCCTTTAAATGCCAGTTTTATGCCACATCAGTAACTCATTGCATAGGCATTGAGTGACTGCTCCGCATCTGCATCTTCTGCAGACGCACTCAGATGGTTTCTTAATGTTCGATGCGGTGTAGGGAACATGAAGCAGGGCTAGCGGACAGCGGTTTGACACCACTCTGAGACTCATTCGCTCTAAGTGTCTTGTCAGTGGGCGCCCCAGAGGAAAAGTCTAGTCCTGTATCCTCTCCATCACGCCACAGCTCAGAAATGAGCCATTGGTTGTGACCTCTGCAGGCTGCACGGCCCACTGTGGTCTCATAAAAAACACCAGTCATAAAACAGCCGGGGGGGTAAGTCACTGTTGAGCTATTAGCCGGTGATGCAGGATGAGATTTCAGTAGGTGTCAGGGTGTAAGATTGGATGAGGCTTGGAGGTAGGGTTGTGTGTGACGCCCGATAGATATGCTGAGCGCGGCGAAAACGTAACATCATGAGGAGTTGAGTCGAAGTTATTAAGTTGATTACTACGGCTCCTGGGCGAGTGTTTTATAGTCAGGGAAAAAATTATTAGACCACCCTGATTTTCTTCAATTTCTTGTTCATTTTAATGCCTGGTACAACTAAAGGTACATTGGTTTGGATAAAAAAATGTCATTATAATGTAGTATATGACTATTTTAGCAAGTTAGTTGCACTATTTTTACTGAAAAGTATCAGTAACAAAGTCTTATTCACTGTATTACATTTTCATTTTGTCTTAAAACATGTCCAGAGGCGATTTGGTACACTGCAAAAAATTATTTTCAAGAAAAGGAAATTTACTTATTTTGTGGATATTAATCCGTTTTGGGGTTTTTTCTAGTTTGAAGTGCTGATATCTTGGCAGTGCAAGAATCTCAACCTTGTTTTTAGAACATATATCTTTCCGTTTCTAGGTCAGAATTTGCAGCTTATTTTGAATAGAAATGAGTTCTAATAATGTGGAACATGAGCAACCAATGTTTTGTCCTTATTTTAAACAATAATCTTTCTTAATTCAAGACCAATGCATTTGTTCTACATTCAAAGACACAGTGACAAAGCCATGTCAGACAAACATCTTTATTCATCAGCATCACAAAGATTTGTGTTCTAACATAATTCATGATATACAGTCGCACAAAAAACTATTAGACCACCCTTGTTTTCTTCAATTTGTTCATTTTAATGCCTGGTACAACTAAAGGTACATTGGTTTGGATAAAAAAAATGTCATTATTATGTAGTATATGACTATTTTAGCAAATTAGTTGCACTATTTTTACTGAAAAGTATCAGTAACAAAGTCTTATTCACTGTATTATATTTTCATTTTGTCTTAAAACATGTCCAGAGGGGATCATTTTGTACGCTGAAAAAAATAATTTTCAAGAAAGGGAAATTTACTGTTTTTGGGGATATTAATCTGTTTTTTTTGTTTTGTTCTTTTTTAGTTTGAAGTGCTGATATCTTGGCAGTGCAAAAATCTCAACCTTGTTTTCAGAACATATATCTTTCTGTTTCTTGGTCAGAATTGGCAGCTTACTTTGAATAGAAATGATGAATATATATATATATATATGGTATTATATACATTTAATATTAGTACTGTGGTACTTTATTATTGTAGGTAAATCATTTATGAGAAAGGGGTGTTTTTTTGTTTACCTGCTTTACTAGCTTCAGCTACTTCCCGGGGCCTTCGTCAGAAGCGTCACATGATGTTGCTGTAACATGTCTTATAGGCTGCTTAATCCTTCTGAGCAGCCTATAAAACACAAATTTTGCATTTTCCAGTGAAAATCCTGTATTTTCCTGTATTTAAATTTATTGACCACTTAGATGTTCATAAAAGCTCAGTGAATTTAAAGGTCATTATATCAAAACAGATAAAATAAAGAAAAAGTGACTTTTTTCATCTATAACATATGCATTTATTCGTGGGTTTTAGTGGTGAATGAATGTTGTAGAGGATGACGGTGTTTCCATGGTAACTATGGAGCCTCTGAACGTCCAAATGGGTCATATCTGATGACCATGAAAAGATGACAAACTGTATTTTACACCAATTATTCACATGTTTTTATAGGTTTAGTGGATCAACAGGTATTAAACAGTTTAGATCAGTAGTAGATTTTGGTCACTGGGTGATGTTTGGGTCTTTATGGGTTAACTTAAACACACTCCTGTTTAAAAAAAAAATAGAGCAGGCATTCAGATTAACACTAATGGCACCATTAAATCACTTTTTTAAAGTTTGCAGTCAAACAAATCACTGCAGCCACACACAGTCTCAAAGCACTGAACGCACGAGTTATCAACTGAGGCAAAGGCATTATTACCTATTAGCTGTTTTAATGATGCAAACAGAGGCGAACAAAGTAAATACTGAGGTTTACAACTTCCCCTGCTCAGGAATAGCGTATGTTTGATTGTGGTTGTTAATGTGAACTTAATTAGAGGAGTCTGAGCTGAAATACAGCGTAGATCATTTAAGTAAACGTTAGGAGGATCCATGTTGAATTATGGCTTTAAAAACACAAATTTGACACATTATATATTTTTATCATACAAAGGGAGGTTTCATTGAATATATACTGCAGTGTGGATAAATGTGTTTATATAACATTTTTAAGCAGAAATTTAACACCAATTCATTCACATTTATTAGTGATCTGTTTCCTGACCTGCTCTTCACATCTGTGCAAAAATAAAACATGATGTTGAAGTGGAGGGGCTCCTCAACAAAAACTGCTCCAAAAATTCTGTGCAATAACCGAACAATAAACAATAAACAGTACAGTAAACAGTGCAATAAAGCTGTGGCATGATCAGCATGTGCTCTGTTGTAAATAGTGTATATAGCTTTCTTGATTTGTGTTTATCTTGATCTTGCACTTCTTTTGCTCTTGTGTGCTTTCGTACTTTGCTGCTGTAAACTTGGAATTTCCCCTTGTGGGACGAATAAAGGCATATCTTATCTTAGCTTATCCTCCAGAATGCATTTCTGCATCATTTAAGGTAAATTATGTAACAACAGAGAAGCAAAACAACAAACATCCAAACTGGAAAATGGACAATTCTAGTTTATTTTGACCTGTATAATTATGTATTGGCCATAATTTGATAAATATGATAGCTATTAACTTTAATACAAGAGGGTTAACTATTCTGAACTACCCAATAGCTCTCATTGTAAATCATTTTTAACCTTGTTCAGTCAGAAAACCCAGGTTTTTCCACCTGTTGAGTCACTGGATAAACTCCCACCACATTTATATCACAGACTATTGGAGTCTCATATTTGAAAAGACTTTCTAGATTAAAGGGAGTTCAGATTTCCCTGATTATAGGCATTAATGGTGAAAAAAATAGCCATAAGCAGTACTACAGAAAATAGAATAGCAAGATTGTGAATTATTGACAGGAAAATCGTGGTCAAATTGTGAAGCCACACACTTAACAAAAAACAGAAATGTTATCTTTAAGGGAACTTCTTGGCGACACAAACCCTGGACACTGATTTTAAAGTGATATCTTTGATTTTGAAATATTTTCTTAACATATTCTGTATTTTATATCCACATTTGTGCCTGAAAACTGTAAAAATAAATATCCTAAGCCTTAATATAACTTTATAATTCTCCAAATTATCATTATTTTATCAGTCTTTAAAATCAAATCAACAGCTACAAAGTAGTAGTGCTTGTAGCCTTTCTTTTCTGTCCCTATATTTCCCTGTAGATCATATATTTTTGGCCATAAAAGGACAATACAGGTTAATATTTCCATATACAGAAACTAAATCCAAACACAAACATGGTCTGACATAAGTCCTGTTATCTGCATTCTTTTCTTGCATGGCAATGCTCTGATGTCAGGTGGAAAAACTGCTGTTATCTTAAAATATTACGGATCACTGGTTCCCTGTCTGGGCTGGAACACTACAGAGTAAATATGGTGATGGTCATCAAACAAACTCAACTCTCAAATATGTCCGTTTTATCTTTGACTGTCAGGAGCGGTGATGCCCTGAAGGAAAAGCAGGACTTCATTAACCCTTAGATGCAGAAGTGGCTCAAAAAAGACCCAGAAAGGTTGTTTTCTTGCAACATCGTTATAATGAAAAGTTATTTCATATTCCAGGTATTCCTCAAAAAACATGTTGTTGACGTCATGCCATTTACATTTTTAACTTTCTTTTACAGGTTTTATGAAATTGTAGCTTTTGTATTTCTATCCCAACCTTCTATAGGTGGGTCAAAATGATCCACATTCATTTACAATAGAATTAAATCTGAACCTCTGATTCATTCAACAGCAAAACCAAGGAAATGAAGGAAATGAAGGAAGGGAAGGAAGGAAGGAAGGAAGGAAGGGAGGAAGGAAGGAAGGGAAGAAAGGAAGGAAGGGAGGGAGGGAGGGAGGGATGGAACGGATGAATGAAGGAAGGAAGGAATGGATGGATGGATGAAGGAAGGAAGGAACGGATGAATGAAGGAAGGAAGGAATGGATGAATGAATTAAGGAAGGAAGGAAAGAAGGGATGGATGGATGGATGGATGGATGGAGGAAGGAAGGAACAGATGAATGAAGGAAGGAAGGAATGGATGAATGAATTAAGGAAGGAATGACTAAAGGAAGGAAGGAAGGAAGGAAGGAACAGATGAATGAAGGAAGGAAGGAATGGATGGATGAAGGAAGGAAGGAAGGAAGGGAGGGAGGGAGGGATGGATGGATGGAGGGATGGATGGATGGATGGATGGATGGATTAAGGAAGGAATGACTAAAGGAAGGAAGGAAGGAAGCGATGGATGGATGGATGAAGGAAGGAAGGAAGGAATTCAATTCTATGATTCTATAAATGACTAATATCTGCCAAAATATTGGTCTGATCAACTTGCCAAGATATTTAATGTGGAGATGGAACTGATCCTCAACTGTAGGAACCAAACTGGCAAGTTAAGAAGTTAAAAATGTCTCAATTTCTGTTGGTCATGACAACACACACACACACACACACACACACACACACAGACACACACACAGACACACACACACACACACACACAGACACACACACACACACACAGACCTTCCTGTATTATGACATAGGTTATATACTATAAATACTTTGCTTTTCAAATTGTCAAAATATATATATATATATAAAAAACACATTTTAAAATGAGGAAAAATGTAGGAAAATATAAAACTAAATAAACAAAAAAAGAAAAGAAAAAACATATTTCAAACATGAAATCAGTCTTTTTGGACCAAAATATAACACAAATGATTATTTTTAACATGACAAAAATTACCTAAAAACACATTCATTTTAACTTGGGTGATTTCTGGGTTATTTTTGACCTGTTTAATGTTGGAGTTTCGGGTCCAGACACTGGTCCATCTAAGGGTAAAGTGTCCGACAGTTTTGGCCTCGTGCCCTAAAGGAGTGACCGACAAACCCTGCTGTATTTATTCATCCAATAAAAGAAGAAAATGAGAAAAAGAGGACTCCACACCATTACCGAAGCGCTCCACTCAGCAGAAAATGTGCAGGGGTAGTTCGTATATCAGCTGACCCCACATGTCCACGCTCAGTCCTGACCCCCACCGTCGTCTTAATCCTGTAAATGTTTTAACAAGTCGGCCCGTCGCTCAGAGCTGGACACCGGGGTGTTTACATTTGGCCGGTGGTGGTAGCCGGCGGCCACGGTCGTCTATCAAAATGAGAGTGTTCTCATAAACAGACTAATTAGCCTGTGCTTTATTGTTATTTAGCCCACGGATCATTAGGTTAATGTAAACCAACGCATTCATCTGCGATTAGCCCGGGCTAATACTGTGTCATCATTACCCCACATTTATCAAAGAGTTTAACGGAACATTTATCAGAGGGTCACTCACCTGTGACAGGAGTGAGCGCTCATTAGAAACGTTAATGCTGTGGAGTTTGATGGTTTAAGGCCTTATTGGGCAAAAGTTCCAAATTAACTTTCAGTACATAGTAATTCGAGTGGTGTGGGAGGAAATAAGGATTCTACTGACTTCATGGACTCCAAGGCCCAATTTATGGACACCCCTTACCCCTACCCCTTGGCTCTAGAGCTGCACAATATATCGTTTGAGCATCGTCATCGCGATATACAGGGTGGGGAAGCAAAATTTACAATGAACATTTAGTTGTTTTTTCTCAGCAGGCACTTCGTCAATTGTTTTGAAACCAAACATATATTGATGTCATAATCATACCTAACACTATTATCCATACCTTTTCAGAAACTTTTGCCCATATGAGTAATCAGGAAAGCAAACGTCAAAGAGTGTGTGATTTGCTGAATGCACTCGTCACACCAAAGGAGATTTCAAAAATAGTTGGAGTGTCCATAAAGACTGTTTATAATGGAAAGAAGAGAATGACTATGAGCAAAACTATTACGAGAAAGTCTGGAAGTGGAGGAAACAACAAAAAACGTACCAAAGCTTTTATTAAAGCTTTCAAATCCAAAATCCTAAAGGATCCAACTAAATCCAAGAGAAAAATGGCAAATGAACTTGAGGTAGACAACAAGGCCGTTAGAAATGCAGTAAAATATGATTTGAAGTTCAAATCTTACACAAGAACACCAAAACACTTGTTGACAACCGCAACAAATCCAACTTTAGCAATTTTTGGGAATCATATTTATGGCCGCCTTCTAGCCCAGATCTAAACCCTCTGGATTCTGCTATTTGGGGCGTTTTAGAACATGCTACCGATAGAACATCACACAGCAATTTCGACTTTCTTAAAAATAATGAAGAAGAATGGGAGAAGTTGTCACCCGAATATCTGAGGAACACTTGCGCAAGTTTCAGGAAGCGTGTGAAGGCAGTTATTGAGAAAGAAGGAGGACACATAGAATAAAAACATTTTCTATTATGTCAGTTTTCTTGTGGCAAATAAATTCTCATGACTTTCAATAAACTAACTGGTCATACACTGTCTTTCAATCCCTGCCTCAAAATATTGTAAATTTTGCTTCCCCACCCTGTATATGTGCGCAATAGTCACATTGTAGGTCCTGCAATGTACGAGGCAAATTAACTCAACGTGTTCTCATCTAATGTCAGCCTGGGTACCTGACACACACTGCATGCATCCATCCACCAATCACAATCGTTCTTAATCAGTTTGCTGAAGCAGACCACGAGTCGCTGGTAACATTGAAAAACTAGAAAAGTACTCACAGAGCAGACCCCCCCACCCCCCGCCCCGATCACCACCAAAACGTAATAATTTGTTCCTTGTGCCAGTGTCAACATTTCCTGAAAATGTCATCAAAATCCTTCCATAACTTTTTGAGTTATCTTGTTAAGAGACAGACAAACAAACCCCAGTGAAAACATAACCTCCACTGTTCCTTGGCGGAGGTTATGATCAACAAACAAGAGAAAATCGCCAAAAATGAAGACTTGGAGCCAAAAAGAAAAGCAACGTTAGCTATCTGGAATTATTTCAACTACAAGAAGGATGATACTGAAACACATGTTCTGTGTCGACAGTGTCTTACACCTGTTGCAACAACGAGAGGAAACACAACTAATTTGTTTGACCATGTACGTTGGCACCACACAGCTGTTATATCCTCATGAGTATTTTTCGTATTGCAATACACTACCAGTCAAAAGTTTGGACTCATCTTCTAATTTAAATGGCAAGAGATGGACCGCAGATGCCCAACAAATACTCAGCATCACTGGGAACTCCTTCAGAACTTTTGGAAAACATTTTCGGTGACTACCTCATGAAGCTCATCCAGAGAATGCCAAGAATGTGCAAATCAGTAATAAAAGCAAAATGTGTCTATTTTGAAGAATCTAAAATATCAAACATGCTTTGAGTTATGTCACACTTTTTTAAACTACATAATTCCATATGTGGCCATTCATAGTTTTGATGCCCTCAGTGACAATCTACAATGTAAATAGTCATGAAAATAAAGAAAAACCAGGTGAGTCCAAACTTTTGACTGGTAGTGTATATATCACAGAGTTACAAAAAATCGCAATGTCATTTTTTTCCAAAATCGTCTAACCCTACTTGGCACTACCCCTTGAAATGGAGTTGCAAGGGGTGGGGGTTGAAACATTCTCCTATGAAATGGGACAGCTTTTCTTGACCTGTTACGTCATCGATGCCACTATAACCAGATGCGACAATTTTGTTTCTGAAATAATTCCCCATGCCGTCAGCAGTTGTAACCGTCTCTGTTGTATCGGCTTTGGGCATCTTTTTGCTGCTGGGCGAAGTCAAGCAAAGTTTAACATCTGGTTAAAAAAATTTTTATTACAATCTACACCAAAGTTATATTTTTGGGTAGGTAATTACTTATATTTTCAGGAAAGTGTGTTTTGAAATAAGAAAAAAAAATGTGAAAAAAAACATTTTGAGGAGTTTTCTGAGTGTGAATATTTGGAAAGTGTCAAAGTTTTGTGCCGTCATTCTGGGTTCATTTTATAAACTCTCATAAATAAACTGAATTTATTCCAAATACATTGATATTTGATTATTATATTATTTATGTCATATTCTAAACACACAGTGGTTAAAATTAATAAACGCATACGGGGTGGGGAAGCAAAATTTACAATGAACATTTAGTTGTTTTTTCTCAGCAGGCACTACGTCAATTGTTTTGAAACCAAACATATATTGATGTCATAATCATACCTAACACTATTATCCATACCTTTTCAGAAACTTTTGCCCATATGAGTAATCAGGAAAGCAAACATCAAAGAGTGTGTGATTTGCTGAATGCACTCGTCACACCAAAGGAGATTTCAAAAATAGTTGGAGTGTCCATAAAGACTGTTTAGAATGGAAAGAAGAGAATGACTATGAGCAAAACTATTACCAGAAAGTCTGGAAGATACTATTAAAGAAGAATGGGAGAAGTTGTCACCCGAATATTTGAGGAACACTTGCGCAAGTTTCAGGAAGCGTGTGAAGGCAGTTATTGAGAAAGAAGGAGGACACATAGAAAAAAAACATTTTCTATGATGTAAATTTTCTTGTGGCAAATAAATTCTCATGACTTTCAATAAACTAATTGGTCATACACTGTCTTTCAATCCCTGCCTCAAAATATTGTAAATTTTGCTTCCCCACCCTGTATATCTTAGCAAAATACCTGTGGCAGGGATATTTTTCATTATTACATGCAGATTTTCAGAAAATCAGACATTAAGGCAATGACATTTTTCTACATAAATATTTACTTTTTCCCCTTTTTTTCGTGCCCACAGATACTTCATGTTATTAAATATCTCTGGACCAGTTTGGAGTCATTTTTGGGGTCATGTGGACAAACTGTCAAACAAACCATAGTTGTTGTCCAACCTGTGGACACTGTTGATAAAAGTGGACATAGCAGACGCAGAGGCTTTAATCTGACATGAAGGTGAAGCAGCAACAACAGGTTCAGTTGCAAACGTGTGTTACTATAGGTGTTAGTTGTGTTTGTGGAAGTGTATTCTTTACCTGATGTGGATTTGTCCATAACGCCAGTCTGGTCCGTCTCCCAAACGTATCTGAGGTCCTTCTCCCTCCATTGTGTCCAATGGAACCTGACTTCAGAAAAAAAAAAATGACAGTCAACAGCAAGAAACGAAAAGGTTTTTTGATTCCATTTGGATTGTGTCAACATTTACCGTACTTTCCGGACTATAAGCCGCACCCACCACGCCTCCAGTGTCTCATCATTGATCCACTGATGCCAAGCTTACGTGCAGCAGCTCTATTTCCTTCTTTGTCAGCCGGATCGATAGCGGATCGTTAGCCCAGAAAACATAAATTAGCCGCATCATTTTAGAGCCGCGGGTTCAGTGTGTGGAACAAAGTAGCGGCTTATAGACTGGAAAGTACGGTATACATATGATATTTATCGGGTTAAAAGACAGATCAGTCTGGTATCGTCCAGATTCTGCAGCAGGAGTCAAAGGTATCTGGGGGGTTGTTCTTGGAAGTCATTTTTATGGAACATGATTAAGCATGTTGTGATATTAAAACAGCAAAGAGTTTAAAAAGAAAAGTAAGTTCTGTGACTCTTTCAAACTCGCTATTTTCAGAGTGTAGCTACATGTCGGAGGTTGTTAATCTTTTATGTATCGATGTGGGACTTTCAAGGCAATAATGCAAAAATTAAAGGAACTAGGATGACAGTCCAGTTGTTACACCATGTAAATATTCACCTTTATTTTTTGCTGAGTTCTTCCATTGAGCCAGATTATTTTTGTTTTTTTATATACTTTATTTTTATATACAAATTTTACAGGATACAGAACAAACAAATGAACAACTAGAAAAGCACTCAGAGAGCGCAGACCTCCACCAAGGCAGATCAGTCCCCCCCCCCGCCATCTCCACCAAATTTTAATAATTTGTTCCTTGTGCGACTATCAACATTTCCTGAAATTTTCATCCAAATCCATCCATCACTTTTTGACTTATCTTGCACACGGACAGACAGACAGACAGATAAACAGACCAACGCCGGCAAAAACATAACCTTCTTCTTTAATTTTTAATTTTAATTTTTAAATTTGATCCTGTTTGATTATTAATTTGTTCATACATCTCTCTAATTGTGTTGCTTCTGTTTTAGTGTTTTTACTTGCTTCGTGTATCCTGCTGTTATGCCCTCTGTCAAAGCACTTTGTAAACTTTGTTTTTAAAAGTGCTATAAAAATAAAGTTATTATTATTATTATTATTATTATTATTATTATTATTATTATTATTATTATTATTATTCTTGGCGGAGGTGAAAAACAGACTACAACAACTAAAGCATGTAGGTTCAAACTTTAGACAAATAAAATATGGACAGGTTCAGAACTAATTAGGCAAAAAAGTCAAAATAAATATATATAAGAATAAGATTATGCAGGTTCAAGGATTTGTTTAACATAAACATCACATTTTTTCCAATATTTTTTTACATTTGAGTGACTTTTCTTAAGCATAATTCAAACACAGGACGGTGATGTAAATATTTTGGCGTCATCTTAAAAATCCAAGAGGAAATCAGTGGTAAGGTAAGGTAAGGTAAGATAAGATAAGATAAGATAAGATAAGATAAGATAAGATAAGATAAGATAAGATAAGATAAGATAAGATAAAACTAAATCTGCAATTTATATAAGTATTCATATAAATTTAGACTTAAATATTACTTACATATTTACACATGATGACACAATATGTGCTTTTCTGTTAATTTGCTTATGAATGTTTTACATCCAAGTCAAGCAACAGGCTTTTTTTTTTTTTTTTTTTTTTTTTTTAAAGTCTAACTTTTCATTCAATAATTGAATTCTGAAACACATCCAGTGCTGTTTGGAACACTGAAATACTTTGGTAATTATCGTCTTATTCATGTTACATAGTGCATTGTCTGTGCTCAGTCATTTTCTGCCCTTTGCTGTGATGCACATCAGAGGACAGACAGATTAGAACTGGACGGATATTTGAGGCTGAATAAAAAGGAAATCCAACATGTTCCTTGAGTCGAGGATTATTTAAAAGGGAAAATATGTCGGTTGGGTTTTCGTCCTGATATGCAAAGTTGTTCAAAAAGGAATAAATCTGGTTCTGATTCTTAAAAATTCTGGTTCAGTTTTAGGTGCAAATAATGAAACTGAGTGAAATACAAAAAATAAACTTAACATCTTTGCTGTTTAATTGCCACAGTGAACATTTTTCCACATTTAATAGACTTAAATGATGCAGTTTTTAACATAATAGTTTCAAATCATTTCCAGGGTTTCTGCAGGAATCAGCAAATCTAACGTAATACATTTTAATACCACTTTAAACAAATGTAATGCCCATGTCCAACTGCAGATACAGTTTATATATAGTTTTATGACAGTTTACAGTCGACAGGCTTTAACCAGGTTCTGAATAGTTCTTTACAGAAGCGTATTGCATTGACACAAAAAAAAATTATTTGGCTCTGTTTTTCCAAATTAACAAAATAATTATCTCATTATTACAAGAAAAAATAAGTAAAAAAAAAATAAAAATTGGCTCTGTTTTTCTGAATTAACGAGATAATTCTCTTGTAAAAACAGAGCTGAATTTTTACTTTTTCAGAAAACAGTATCTCGTTAATTCGGAAAAACAGAGCGGTATTTTTTGTGTTAATGCAATACACTTCCGTAGTTCCTCCTCTGACCACTTCTGCTGAAACTTGCATTTTCCCAGTTTTCCGACATATGCTAATATCCCCTCCGCTCTTTCACCACAGCATGAACACGCTCACAGCACGTTGCATTCCAAGCATCCAGTGTTGTGACTTCGTGTATCGGCCATAAACAATAGACAATTAAAGGGTTCCACCTGTCAATCATCACACTATACTTCTGATCTAAAGTATAAAATGTTTATGCAATCCAAATAAATCGTGAATAACAATGCCTTTGTTTTTTTTCCATCAAGTGCATTTAATTTTTTAATGCTTCTGGACATCGAATTTAATGTTTTTTTTTTTTACTTTATTGCCATTATCAGCAAAAGACAGGTAACGAACAATAAACAAAAACATTGCCTTGAGAGTAGCTTTCACTGTATGTAAATGTATGTATGTATGAGACTTCATCATACAGGAAGAAAAAGAAAAAAAAAAAAAAAGGGGGGGGGGGGTCTTTCATGTATTTATCTTCCATTCTTGCAAATATACATTTCTCTGGATTACAGTGTGAAGATAAATGTACATTCCTATTATATATATTTCTACATTGTCCACATTTAGACATGCATATTACAGTTGAATTTAATGCTTTTTAATGCCATTTAAGGGCATAATTTTCACAAAATCTATTTAATAGCTTTTAATGCTTTTTAATGACCTTCAGAAACCCTGATTTGACTGAAAACATAAATTACAGTCAGTATTCTTTGAAATATTGTGGACCAAATCTGTGGAATAATCTACGACCGGAACTTCAATCAACATCTACTTTATCAATGTTTAAAAAGCATCTGAAAAGGACTTTAATTCATGAAAAAATGTAAGGCTATGTAACATTTGATTTGTATTTGATGATTTGTAATGTTATTTACATTTTTACTGTTTTTACTTTAGTTTATTAATTCAGTTATATGGTATTTTTAATTCTTTTTTCCTTTTTTTTCTCGCGTATTGTTTATTTCTGGGGAGGTATTCATATAAGCTTTTTTGGCTTATAACCTCTCCTGCACAATAATGTTACTTGTTTGAATGTTGTTGTTTTTTTCCTGTTTTGTGATGTGTAAATAAATAAATAAATAAATAAATAAATAAATAAATAAATAAATAAATGAGGCATTATGGGAAGTGACACTCTATTTCTGCAGCTTTTAACATAATTTCTCAGATAAAATGACAATAATGTGTGTATGGTTTTCATTTTGCAGCTACACAGTATAATATAAGTGTCCAAAAACACCCTTTTTTTCTACATAACACTGAATAAAGTTGCTCAAAGTGCTCTTGGTCGTCCACAGGTGAACATCAGGCGTCGACTGTAATACAGACTAAACACCTGCAGCACAACAAATATTTTAGAATTACGCCGCTAACTTTGACCAGACATAGTATGATCATAAACAGCCCGCTGACTTTGTATAATTGCATTGGCTTCTGTTTCCTATGTTCCTTTTCTCGGCCTCAAACACATGCCACATAATATAAGAGCGTCCACACAAACCGCAAATCCAATCTCTCAAAGCGTCGCGTTTAATCAATTTTGTGCACAGATGCTAAAAGTGGGGCCAATTAATTTCGGCTGAACTCACGGTCTCAGAGTTCAACCACAACTCAGTCACTAACTGTAGCATTTTTACGCTGTAATGGACACAGGAGGGTTTTTTCTGCATTATTTTCATGGGTTTTTCAGTTTTTGTTTACAACGTTACACTGGAAAGGAATGCAAATGTCACTTTTTGTACATGCATTTTTGTTTTCTGGTTTAATTTCTGGTGTCAGTTTGTGAGTCTATCTTTGTTCGCTTTCCAACATTAATCTGTTAGTGTGTTAATTAGTATTTGGCTCAAACCTGTGTTATATACAGACACTTTAACCGGTTTACAGTGAGTAGAAATCATGCTGCAAGTAAATTAAAGGCAGTCTCTGACCTTTACGGACACTTTCTGTTCATTTTGTTGGAAATCGAAAGGTGTTGCGATACAGAAACTGTGACTAGAAGTGGATCAAAAATAGCGTACTGAGCATCTCTGATTAGTAAGTCTGACATCTAGGCCTTTCATTGTACCCATACTATTTTTTTATTTTTACATTTAAACAGTAAAATCACCTTGTTCTGAGTCTACATCCATACACCACAACGTCTTTCGGAGGCTGATGAAGGTGATCAGTGTCTAAAAGTTAAGGTGTGCAGGTGATGTATTTCAAGTTCATGTGTGTGAAAGTGACTCATGCAGAACTATGAGGCTCTAAAAGGGTTTTTGTTCTGGTTTTACCACCTAAGAAACACCCCTTTTTGCTATATATAGAACACTTTCACTGCTTTTTCTCATCATCAAACAGTCCTGAACCCTGACGCCCCTTAAACTTACCAAAGTTCCCTCAGAAAAAGCACGTTTCTACAGCCGAAGTCGCTATTATTGTAATTTTTAATGCGTTATTACAGGTTCAAACCAACAAACAACTTAACCCAGTGATTTTCAACCTTGGGGTCGGGACCCCACGTGGGGTCGCCTGAAATTTCTAGTAATTGCTAAAAAATGTAAAAAAATGAAAACTTGCTAATAAAAATGTACATTATATAGCCTAAATATCCTCTAAAATTAACGTTTATTTGCAACATAGTATAACAAACTATTACATGATCAAAAACAAATCAATTTTAGGAAAAAAAAAAAAAAAAGAACTCTCCGTTTTGAACGTCTGGGGTTACCTGAAATTTCTAATAACTGATTAAAAAAAATACAAAAATTAAGACGTAATCATAAAAATTTACATTATATAGTCTAAATGTTGTCTAAAATTAACATGTATTTGTAACATAGTATAGCAAACTATTACATGATCAAAAACAAATTAATTTTAGCCAAAAAAAAACAAAGTCTCCATTTTGAATGTCTGGGGTCGCCAGAAATTTACGACGTTAAAATGGGGTCACGAGCCAAAAAAGGTTGGGAACCACTGACCATTCAAGGCATCAGTTTGTACTCATGTGAATCTGTTGGTTCTGAATAAATCAATATAACAGTTTCAGTTCCACCTGTTAGAAAATGAATGAAATTTGACAGAATCTGACTGAACCTCCAATTAGAGACAGTAACACTAATTATATTTACGCCGAGTTAAACTAAAACAATACCAAATGTAAAACTCTACATCATGATGTAGGTAGGACAGGGTGAGTTAATGCAGATTTTTACATTTTTGCTGATGTTTATGTGCATTAATACACTTCATTATAACTGAAACATATGATTAAAGCTCAACAAACATGTTTCATCTTAATATTTTGCCAATGCAGTCACTATAATCACACACAAATAGAAAAAAAAACAACTAATCTCTACTCACTTGGGCACAAATTTACAACAAAATATTGAAAACAGCTAATCAAATCAGACTGTTTCTCAGCGATTTAGAAATAAATCAGTCAATATTAAGCCCTGTTTGGCTCAAACATAGAGCGCCATTTATGTAAGAAAACTTGAATATGGAGGGAAAAAATGACTAAAATTCCACGGTGCACTACGTTTCGGCTGCTATGGCCACCGCAAACATAATGTAAACCTAGCTTAAGATAGCATATGTGTCATGATTAATTTTTTTTTTTTTTTTTTTTGTCATGGTTACTTTAGCCCGCTAGCTAGTTAGACACTATTGTCGTAATTAATACGTTTTCATCCATCCATCTCTGTTTATCAGGCCACCAGATTAACGTTACCTATCGTTGACTGGAACTAATACATACAACGCTAGTTTAACACTTTCAGTGCCATGGGCCGATTAAATCGGCTTTACGAAAACAACCTGTAAAGTGCCACGGGCCGATCAGATCGGCTTTGGAGAACACGCCACATTTGTGTACAAACAAACCATCCACCCCCATTTCTTTCTCACATTTTGATGATGTTCTTTCTGTGTCCCCCTTTTGAGACCAAGCAGACGGGAATTTGAGGTCACGCGACCGAATAATATTTTTATATCTTTTTAATGTTTCTTATTCTCCGGTGTTTCATCAGAGGGAGCCCTCCATGCCGGGGGGCAGCTGTGGACTCCGGGGGCTGTGGCGCCTTCTCTCACTGGGGTCCGCTCCTTTCTGGTGGGTGGGGGTCCCAGTTGGCCCTCTCCCACTAGCTGGGATGCGGGGCTGTGTTGCTGGTGCCTGGTCGCCGGGGTCGGCGGCTGCCTCCTGGTGCGGATGGCTCCCTGAGACAGCGCCTCCTAAATTGATGTTTTACTTTTACTTGTACATTTTTGTTCTGGTCTACTCGTGCTCAGTCAGTCTTCTTAAGTATGTGTGAGCTTGTGGGTTTGCGTGTGTGTGTGTGTGTGTGTGTGTGTGTGTGTGTGTGTGTGTGTGCGCGGGTGAGTGGGTGGGTGTGGGTGGGGGGCGGTACTGATTTTTAAACTGATATGTAAAGCACTTTGTGCTACAGTTTTTAATGTATGAAAAGTGCTATATAAATAAAGATTATTATTATTATTATTATTATTATTATTATTATTATGAATTATGATCAATAATGAATCGGCTGCGTCCGGTGCGTTTTGAATCTAATTAGCAATCGGTCGGATGTTACCGAGCGGTTTCCTGCAGGATTCTTCAAATATAAAAACGACAAATACTGAAAAACGGCCAAATTCTGTGGCACTTTTAAGGCTTATTAGCCCCTTAACTGTCTGGCACTTAGAGTTAATAGCCTATAACCGGAGCTGGTTGAAGACTATATCTTCCTAGTCTCTAGTGTAGGTAGCGTCTAGGTAGCGGGCTAGTGCTCACTAACTATACCCAAAGCTACTGCGGTGATGTAATCATTAGTGACTTGTCTGCAGCCTATATTGTTTATCCGATGAATCGATTAGTTATTAAAATAACCTACAGATTAATCAATTATAAAAATCATCGTTAGTTACAGCCCTATTTATTAGGGGTGTGAGAAAATATCAGTTCTGCAATATATCGCGATATTTAATTTTATGATATTGTGTCGATACTAAAAAGTACCGTATCGATATTTTTGGGAATTTATTCAAATGCAGATATGGCGGAGGTTCATTTTTGTTTTTCCTTTTTTGTTTATATTTTATGTATTATTGTTTTACGCCGTTTTATTAAATAATGGTAATTTGAAGCATCCTAAAAGCACTTTTTACTGTCTGAGAGATGCACATGTTAATTCCTTTGTTGGGATTGAACTAAAATAATGTTAAGATGTTAGTTATGAACTCACAGAATATGAACATTTGAACCGGATCTTAAACTGTAATGTCTGTAAAACATCATTTAAGTTTTAAGTTTTTACATAGGAAAATTTTGTGATATAGCATTAGATCCTGTTGTGATCAAATAAAAATGTGATCAGTATTTGTACATATTTCTGGTGTAATTCAATTCTTCCAGGAATTTTTTTTTTTTTTAAAGAAACAAAAAAAAACTAAAAAAATTGCCTTGTTAACAGTATCATGATAAATCATGATATACTGTATCGTATCGCCAGATTTTTGCCAATACACACCCCTACTATGTATATGTTTTTCTTTTTCTTTTTGTATTGATAATATCTTTCCTGCTACTTTTTATTATACCTGAATGGAGTGACTAACATCCAATAATTTCCTCATGTGATTAATAAGGTATTTTGATCCCGATTAGAGCTGCAACCGATTAATCGATTAGGTGCTTGAAGCGAATGCAAAAATTCCCGATTCGATTAATCAGCTTGAAATGACTGAAGGGAAATATTCTATTGGAGTTTTCCTGAATTGAAGCTTCTTTGTGCGTCACAATAAGCGTCCGTGTGAAACACAACAGTGGAACCAATGTTTAACAGCAGAGAAATGAAGGAAACAAAGCTTTGATTCAGGAGAACTATGGTTGAATGATTTTTTTTTTTTTTTTTATACTTTGAGTCGATTAATTGGTTGTAGCTTTAATCCTGATAACTAATAAATCAATCCCTTCTATGGTGTAGTAAGAAAATAAAGAAAGTCATAAAAGTAGAATCAATGAAAGAACAGTTAATATTTGATAAAATGTGTCAGATCCTGCAGCCCAGACCCTGTTTCTGGCCCACATTCTTCAATCCTACTGCCCATTCCCATGTGCCATCCTTGACTTAAGTCCACAAGGGCATTAGTCTGGGTTCGCGACTGCCCGAGGCGCTGCAGCGTCTGAACAAACCCCATCAATTCAAGACAATTTTCTCCGACTCTACAATAATGTGCACACGCTGCAAAATGCTGGATATCCAGGAGAGGATGAAAATAGCATTTCAATCATGATTTATGTGAGCCATTATCAAGTTCACATCTTCCTTCCTCTAAACAATGAAATCCAAAAGTCTATAGACAGATTAGGCTAAATCCAGAGGATGGTTTGGTGATTACAGTAACGACTTGAAATAGCCCATAATGACGGACGCAGTGGAACAACAAGCAGCAGGAAAAAAGCTTGAGGGTACAAATCTTTCCTGGGAGTCTTATTGCTGACATCACACTGCTAATGCTTTTTATGGACATCTTCATTATCCGTCAGTGGCGTTGACTATGAGACGACGGCGGGAAATATTCCAGTTTAGTGTTGAGTTAGTTCAGTTTCCTTTTACTTTGTTAATTCCCTGTAGATTTGTACATATGCAAATCACTGTCTTTTCCCTTAAGGAGTACAGATTGTGGTCGTGGATCATATTTTACATGCTCCTGATTGGCCGACCTGGTCATTGTTCAGATTTTAACGTGTCTGATTAGATCTCTGATTCATCCGGCAGACCTATGATCAAATTTCTGGGTATTTGATCTGGTTGTAAAGTCTCAAATTTGTTCGTTAAAGGTCTTTAGGTGTCCAATTTAGTCTCCAGTTAGATCTCTGGGTCTCTCGTTGTCCCATCAAGTGTTTGATTCGATCTAGAATTGGCTTTCCAGGCTCCCCACGCCTTGAGGTATCTATTGTGGAGTTCCCCAGGTGTCTATCCTAGGTCCTCTTCAGTTTCCACCTACCTTAACCTTCACACTTTTTACTGGGTTTAAATTCACATCACAGGTCAGATGCTCCAGTTTTGAGGACTTTTCTGACCTGTTTTCACCAAAACCCAGATCAGAATCTGTACACAATCATACAGGATGTCCCTCCGTTGGATTCAAAAGTCCTCTGTTGTGTCTAAGAAATCTTGTTATCCCGCCCCCCTAAGGGGAGGCAAGGGGTATTGGCTTTGGTTCTGTTTTGTTTGTTAACACTCTAGCCGTAAAAATATTAGTTGAATTCATATCAAATTTGGTTAATATATATTGCCAGTGACCCAGAATAGACCTCATGACATTTTGGGGAAAAATAGGTCAAAGTTTAAATTTTTTATGGATTAAAAAAAAAAAAAATCCCCATTTACTTATAATGGGTGAAAATTCACATGTCTGTAGCAACAAAACTACTGGTTGAATTCATACCAAATTGGGTTTATAGATTACCAGTGACCCAGAACAGATGTGATTACAATTTGGGAAAAGTAGGTCAAAGTTCAAATTTGTTATGAATTTTTTAAATCTTTGTCTTTTCCTCCCATTTACTTATAATCTGCGAAATGTCAAATGTCTACAAAAACAACAATTTTGCTTCAATTTACTTCAAACTTGGCACATATATAGAGGCAATTGATATGATGACATCAGCTGGATCGATGCCAAAATAAGCTACAATACATGCGAGGGGCGGGGTTTGCTGCTTTATTAATGTATTCTATTTATATTACTTATTGATTTTATCTCTTCACACTTACTTTCCTTTTTTTTTTTTTTGCTAGTGTTTTTCCAAGAGTGTTTTTGTAAGTAACAGCTATTGTGACCGAGTAATTCCCCTTGTGGATCAATAAAGTTGGTCTAACTTTAAGTGATTTAGACGTCGACGGCGGATTGGGATTTTACCTCGGTCGTTTATTGATGAGTGTGTGTATGCAGGTACATACAGCTTTAGTGTAAGTGTGTGTTGTGTATGTGCGTATAAAGAGGCTCACTGGGCCTGAGTAGATGTTTGCGTGAGTGTCTATAATTGGCAGCAGGGGGAGAATCTGTGAGCTGACATCTGCAGCTGATTTTTGGTGATAATAAATCAGGTTTCTTTCTCCGCTGGTGTGCTTCCACACAGCTCTCGCTCTCTCTCGTCTCTGTTTCTTCCATGCATTACACACTCTCTCTCTCTTCCTCTTCTTCTCATTTCCTCCAGCCTGTGGAAACCCAAGGACTAGCTACACGGAGTTCCTGCAGAACTTTGGACTCGGCCTCATTTTTCGGGCGGCCACACAAGTTGAGCTGTGAAAGCTCGTTCCAGGCTGGAGCCAAAGTGGGAGAAAAGGGAAAAAGAGTGTAAAAAAAAAAAAGAAAAAGAAAAGAAAAACCTGCACTGTTATCATCAACCGGTGGAGGTAGATGGAGACAACAAGGTGTGAACAGGCCACAGCTGTGGAGAACACACTCCGGTAAAACCTAGAACAGCCTATTTGGAGCCCAATTTCTGCTGACGGCACCCATCTCCACCGTGCACGGCAGGGTTAACAGTAAAACCGTTCCAAACCATTCCTCTTTTTCCTGTCTCGCTCCAGCTTCAGCACCAGATTTTGGGCTGAATGACTGCTGTTTTGATTACATTAAACATGATATGGAGAGAGAGAGCGAGTGAAGAAATATGGGAAAATCCTTCTTGGAGTGCAGCTGGAGGTGACCAAGGTTGTAAAGCTTTCTTTCAATACGCCTCCAATGAAAGCTTACTGAATTCAAGACCTGAAACATAATCTGTACAAGATTACCTTAAGACAATAATGTAAATACTGCTGACTTACACATCAGCTTACACATAAAGCATATCCTCATTTGCATTACGAAGCAAATCCTCGGTATGGATTCAAACAGGAATATGACAATGTTCAGTACATGTTTGCATTTATATGTGAAAACTCAACTGGTGCCATCAGAAGATAGAATTTCCATCATTTCCAATAAAACAAAAACGTGGTAATTGCCAGTGATGTTAACTGTTGTTGGAGTTTCTTATTGACTGTAGAGTTCTAGAGTTTACAGCAAAAAATGTTCAGCTCTTGAAATTAAATGATTACAATGGATGAAAAAAAAACACCACTCAACCACATAAATTATTCAAACTTTAATGAAAACATTATAAACGGTTTTAAACATATTCTCATTTATTACAGTACCCCCTTGTGGTCACAACTAGCATAAGACAAAATAATCTAGCATCCATATTTGGTGAAAACATACTGAACCTACAGACCTGTAAAGTCATACAGTGAACCTTGTGCAATAACTTGTATTATTTTACACAGTCTGAATCACTTTTGCACTTTGTATTGCCTTTTTAACATATTTCTTACATTTTGCACTTTTTGCCTTGTGTATACCAAGGTTATAATAGTTTTGGATTTTTCATTATTTAGTTTTATGTAGTTCTGACTTTTTTTTTCTCTAATTCAGTTAGTTTTAATTCGTTTTTAGAGCAGGTTTGCTAGTTTTTATTAGTTTTCTTTTTTTTTTCTCAACGCTAAGTTTTAGTTTAGTTTTAGTATTAATTTTAGTCTTGTCCTATCTTTTATCTTCTTCGCCGTCGTATTCAAATAAATCCCAGACAGGACTCTGCTGTCTTCCAACTTTCGTCTCCATGTTTCCAGGTAGAGTAGGAACGAGAAGACGACTCTAAACGACAAGTGATGAGAAGTGCCGGACCGTGAAATACCGTATGGTGACGCTAGCTAAAATTGCTAGAGCGAAATAAATCGCTTTCATATCAATCCGACATTGACAAAGACAAAAATGAAGGGAATTTTAGCCATAATTTCGATACGTTTTGGTTACTTTTGAAAGTACACAATACAGTTTCAGTTAGTTATTGTTTTTTTCTTTTAATTCTAGTTTTTATTTATCTCAGTTAACGAAAATGTTTTTACAATTCTAGATTTCGTCATTTCGTTACTTTTTGTTAATGACAATAACCTTGCTGTATACTTGATTGTGTTTGTCTTTTTATTCTTCTTTGCACCGAAAAGTATTGAGCACTAATTTCGTTGCATTATTATACTGTGTGTGACTGTGCAATGAAAATAAAGATCTATCTATCTATCTATCTATCTATCTATCTATCTATCTATCTATCTATGTTTTCCCATGTATCCTCTGGAAACACATTTATTCCAGCATCTTCATGTCTGATCACGTTAAACCCAAAAAAACAGTTTTTCTTTTATTTTTTACCTGATTCAGCTCCTGCAGCTTTAATTGTGTCTGTCATCTGTTTTATCGCTGTTCCCGTTCCGTTTACTATGTTGTGTCATGTCCCTTTATGCTGGATTAGTCGCTGTGTTGATGACCATTCTGTCAATAGAAAGATTCTCTCCTCATCAACTAAAACAGGGGTTCCTGTTTTACATAGCTGTGTGGTGCCAGTGGAAATGGTCAAACAAATTAGTTGTGTTTCTTCTCGTTGTGGCAACAATTACAAGGCAGTATCGACACAGAACATGTGGTTCAGTTTCATCCTCCTTGTAGCCGAAATAATTCCAGATAACTAATGTTTCTTTTCTTCATTTTCGGTGATTTTCTCTTGTTAGTTGCTCATTTTTACCTCTGCTAGGAGGTATTGTGATCGCTTTGCTTTAAGTGTTTATGTGTTTGTTTGCATGTTTGTTTGTTAGCAAGAGAACTCAAAAAGTTATGGCCGGATTTTCATGAAATTTTCAGGAAATGTTGATTCTGGCATAAGGAAGAAATTAAGATTAGATTAGATTCAATTTTGGTGGTGATCGGGGGGGATCTGTCTTGGCGGAGGTCTGCTGGATGAGTGCTTTTCTTGTTCAATGTTGTTACCAGTAGGGATGTCCCAATCCGACCTACAGATTGGTATCGGCTGCTGATCTGGCATTTTTTAGAAGATCGGATCTGATTTAGTCATGAGATCAGGCCAGTCCGGACCCAGTTCTGGTATGTATATATATGTCGAGGCCCAAAACGGAATCTGGCCCGATTCAGAATCGGGCCGGCCCAGAATGGAATTCTATTCTAGGCCGGCCTAGAATGGAATCCTGCTGCTATAATTTTATTTTTATACCATGTTTAATGCAAATGATCCATTATTCCATAATTTGTCATAATTTTACATTTTCAGTCTTACATACCTTGAGTAACTATTGTCAATTTCAGTCGACTTCACTGTACCATATATTGGTGGGGAGTACCACTAGGTTCTATTTGTAAATAAAGTGTATTATAGTTTACAATTAAATGTTGTTTGTTTCATTTTTTTTTTCACATATTTGCAAATTCCATGTATTGATTTGTGTAATAATTTAGATCATTTGCATTAAACATGGTATAAAAATAACATTATAGCAGCAGGATTCCATTCTAGGCCGGCCTGGAATAGAATTCCATTCTGGGCCGGCCCGATTCTGAATTGGGCCAGATTCCGTTTTGGGCCTCGACATATATACATATATATATATATATATATATATATATATATATATATATATATATATATATATATATATATGTGTGTGTGTGTGTGTGTGTGTGTGTGTAAAGTTTCCAAAGGTAGGGGAAAGGAAAATTAGCCGCACAACAGCGGGAGACTTAGAGGAATTAGTAAAACACTTATAGGTTTCACTTTCACTTCAAGGTTCGGTAGTGATGCGCAAATCTTTTTTTTTTTTTTTCTTTTGTGGAATTATTTGACCCGACCCAACCTGCCCCACACATAAACATATATTCTTTTGACCCGCCCCAACCTGCAAGTAACCCACTAATGTGCGCATCACTAACGTACGGCGCAGAATGAACCCCCATATAATACCTGGACAGACCTGTTAATAGACCGGCTACAGCAGTGGTAAACATACGTCCCATAGGCTAAAACCAACCTGACAAAGGTTCTAATTTGTCCCACAGTATGAATTTGGAATGTGCAAAAATTATACTAAAATTATTAAGAGTCTAAGGTGTCATACATGTTTTAGTTCAGGTGCCACATTCAGCCCAATTGTGATCTGAAGTAAAATAATAGTATAATAACCTATAAATAATGACTCCAAATTTAAATCAAAATGTTATTGTAAAAAGTCAGTATCAGATAGGTATTAGATCGGTATCGGCAAAACTAATCCTCAAAAAAAAAAATCGGATTGGAAGTCAGGTACCCTTGAAATTACTTGAGAACATGAGTTCATTTGCCTCCTTCATTGTAGGACCTGCGATGTGACTATTGCGCACAGGTACATTGCGATGACGATGCTCAAATGATATATTGTGCAGCTCTAATGTCAAGTGTAAATTTGTCATAAACCTCAACAAGTGTTCAGAGAACGCAAACCTCCGCCAAGCACCCTGAACGGTGTGCATGTGTGGATCGACTATTTCTTTTTAAATTCAACAGTTTCCAGGTTGTTCCATACAGCAGAAAAAGTTGAAGCTTGATGAAAGTCATGTGTATGTCAAATTATATTAAATTCCAATCAATATTTGTTGAGTTATAATGAAAAATTTGTCGTAAATGGGATTTTCAATGTTAAATGGAAATGTCCACAGAGTCCACATTCCACAGTGGATGTGGACAATTTTGTGCCAGATACAAGATATTGTTATAAGCTACGGGTGGATGAAATTGGAGGCTAATCGGAGTTGTTTTGAATTTTTTATGAATTTGTGAAAATTGCTCAATGATGAGAGATAGGAAAATTTGAGATTTTGTGACCTTGCTGTGACCTTGAACTTTGGCCTACTTGGTCCGAAATTTACTGGGTTGGTCCCAGGGCCTAGGCCAGGGGTGTCAAACTCATTTTAGCTCAGGGGCCACATACAGCCTAATATGATACGAAGTGGGCCAGACCAGTAAAATAATAACAGTAAAAAAAGTCAAATTAAATTATGATAATGTTAACATCTAAAAAAAATCTGAATAATAAGAACAACTGGAAACATCTTAAGAAAAACAAGTCCAATTTTAACAATATTCTGCCTCAGACTATCAGTTTATCCTTTACACATGTGCATTACAACTTACATTACAATTACAAATGCACGAAACATTTAATAACAGGCAGATTATTGGTAAAACTGCATTTACTTATCTTAAGACATTTCAGGTTTTTCACATTTTTTGTACAATAAAAGTTTTTAATATAAACATTTTCATGTAATTTTACTTTTTTACACTAAAACAAAGATAAAATTTGCTGTTTTCATTGTTTATAGGTTTAATATGATAGTATTTAACTGGTTCTGACCCGCTTGAGATCTAATTGGTCTGTATGTGGAACCTGAATTAAAATGATTTTGATATCCTCGACTGTTAATATCTTCAGTGTAATTTTTGTATTTCACAAATCCATCCTACGGGCCACATTGGATCCTTTGGCGGGCCGGATTTGGCCCCCGGGCCACATGTTTGACACCTGTGGCCTAGGCCTATCTGTGGGTAAAATTTGGTAAAGATGGTTGTAATAGTTTTCCCATAAAGTTGCTCACAAACAAACACACAAAGCTAAGTGATCACAATACCTCCTGACAGAGGTAATAAATAACATGCTAAGAATTACAAACTATGAAAAACTAATATCTTACCAAATTGAACAAGATCTATGTGGTAGAAGTTCGGTGTAGTTTCATGGGTCCAAGTCCTCTGAAGTCTAAAAGTCCTACTCTGGTACCAAAACTAAAACTACATACATCTTTTCAATGTTTAATACATGTCTAACCAATGGATACACATGATGAAGAAAAGGAAATTGTATTTTATTTAACTGTCAACACAAATCAAAAATGGGGTAAAGAATGCGATCGCAATGTGTGCTTAATAAAACGCTTTATTCATTCGAGTTGTTCGCTAAAGGGTGTTGTTGCATTTGTGCTTCCAATCATCTTCTGTTCACAACAAAAAAAAAAAAGCTGCATCCTTCCCTCAGGCAACTGTAAACATTCGGCCTCAGTCTGTCAACACTCGTGTGCATTTAGACATCTGTTTCAACCACAACTTAACGCTGATTGTCAGTATCATGTGGCTGGAGTCTGGAGTTGCATCCGCAGTGCAAAAATACATGTTGTCTATTACCACATTTGGATCTAATTCCAAGGAGTGTTTAGTGGTTGCGGTGGTGAAAGACCTATCTTCTCTTGTTTTTATGAATTTTGTACGAGAGATCCGCCTGAATGTGGTGCAGTGTTACAGTTGTGTGCGCTTAAATGTGTACAGATGCTGAACTGATAAGAATATGTGCAATTTGCTATCATCACATACAGAGCACTGGGGTTTTAAATCATTTTAAGACGTAGCGTTTTTGCGTGAAATTATATTTAGATTATGAAAAACGTTACTAGCATAATAAAAGTTTAAGACTGCTGAGATTTATTTACTGAGATAATCTGTCAGACATTTTCCTTTAGATCGAGAAGGAGATTATTTTATGAAATCCATCACAATACAGAGGTGATATTTTACTGTGAAAAATACGTCAAATATTTCTGAAAATAAAAATGTAGTCTGCTCCTTAGTTTATCTAGAAGTATATAATGTCAGCCAATAGGGCTCTTTCAATCAAAAGAAAAAAATAAAAATTGACACTGTTGGGTGTTTTTTTCCACAATTACCAGTGAAAATCTATCTGACACGACTGATGTTTACAAATGAGGCCATGTATTAAAGTTTTATTCCTGTTATATTTAGTGAGATACACTTATGGAATTCCAAACTATTCAAATAATGTATAAAGCAAAGAATAACTTACTGCCGAGCAATATTCAAGAAATGTTTTGTGAAAGAGAGGGAGGCTATGATTTAACCCTTTCATGCATACTGGTCACTCCAGTGGACAGCTATTCCACGGCTGTTCTATTGTTTATTCATGGGTTTTGTTGTTTTAGTTCCATATCAGGACTCTTATGCATCATCCAAAACACTGCAATTCATACAATTACTGTAACTTTACTATTCTTGATAAACCTGGTTTTCAGTAACATGTTTTAGTGTAAATCAAATGCTAATTGTTATTAGACTGTAATTAACAAACAATTTTTATTTATTTTATTTTATTTTATTTATTTATTTATTTATTTTATTTATTTATTTAGTTTGCATATCCTCCTGAGACCCAGCAATGTATTTTGTCCTCTATAGGGGACCAAAGTTTGACAGTTTTACTTTAAAAATGCTGTGCATTACAAAGGACATTCCATTAAAAAAAATCAATCAATAAATAAAAATAATTTTACAAATGTATCTGAAAAAACTGTTGCATTATGCAGTTTCCAATCAAGACAATTTTTTAATGTAAAAAAGCTAAAACTGTCCATTTCCTGGGTCTCAGGAGGATATTATCTCTATGAAATGAGTAATAACTAATATTAGAGTGTTATAACAATGTGAAAAAACAGCAGCAATTTAGCAATTAGCGGCAGTAAGAAAGCTTTTATTTCAGTTTTCACACAGTATATCACTTTCTGATGATGATTTTTAAATAAATGTTTCTTTGCTTCAAAACTTAAATGCATGGTGTCCAGCTGAGTGGACATTTTTGTAACTCCATGAAAAATACGTTTATAAAAAAAAAAAAAAAAAAATCAATTGCATTGTTTTTTTTCATGCCTAAAGAGGAACAAAAACACTCAAGAAAAAAATATTGACCAAGGTTCTCATAATTCGTGCATGAAAGGATTCTTAAAGTGCGCTCGAGGTTAAAAAGTTTCTGTATCACCATCTATGGAGTAAAATTTTGGAACAAATTGTGTGTGGTGATAAAACAAATAAACATAATTCAGTTTGAAAATAGATATAAAAAATTATTCTTGAGAGGTACAGTATTTAATAATGACAATGAGGCCAGTTTGTTTACGGATGATGATGTACTGATAAATCTGCTGTAATTATTGAAGAAAATGGTTGAATTGTTGAGTCTGTTTGTATGACTGGACTGCCATGAACATACTGTTGTGTGTAATTCAATTACTGCATTATGTATTTGTTGTGGCTCGATGCTAAAATTAGGAAAATTGTACTGTTTGATTCTTGTATCAAGTTAGTGATAAAGGTGTAAAACCACCTGAAGGGTAGGATTAAATAAGTTTATACTTCTTCCTACTCCTTTTCGACCATGCAAAAATCAGACTTGTATGTCCTTGAAGATAGATTCTGTCCATTTAAATGTTTTATTTTGTTTTGTTTTATTTTGTTTCTTTGCATGTTCGAAATAAATAAATAAATCAAATCAAATAAATCAATCACAAAGGCATACATAAATACAGGGTGTTTGCTCTGTATCCAAATAAAAATTCCAGACTTTTTCAAAACTGCTATTTTTTTCCCCAGACCTAGACTTTGTGCTTTTATACTTGCGTTCCTACTTTTTTGGTTGAGATTATACCTGATGTGTGTAGTAGAAAAGTTAATTTTAATCAATGTATGTATGAATGAATGAATGAATGAATGCATAATTCGCAGTAAATTATGTTTTACTGACATTTTCAAAACATATGAAAATCACAAAAGTGCATGGATATCACACAAACAAGTTTCACTAGAATCATTCCAGTACCGACCGCTTAGTGAAATCATAGTGTTTTTTTTTATTTTTTCCTCATGTATTTCTTATCTTTGTGTATACTCTAAAATTTGACTATGAGAGAAACTTTTTTTTTCATACTTTATTAAGACTTTCACACAAAATTCCAGACTTTTCAAGGTCTGGAAAATAAAATTCCATACTTTGTAAGACTTTCAAGACCTGCACAGGCACCCTGCATTAGTTTATCTAGAACAGGGGTGTCAAACTCATTTCAGTTCAGGGGCCACATTTAATTAAATTTGATCTGAAGTGGGCCAGATCAATAAAATAATAACATAATAATACATAAATAATGTCAACTCAACAAAATTTTCTCTATGTTTTAGAGGGAAAAAAGTCAAATTAAACAATGAAAAGGTTTACATCTACAAACTACCCTTTCAAACAATTTGAATAGCATGAACAAACTGAAAAAAAATAAGTGTAATTTTAACAATATTATGCTTCAGTTTATCATTTACACATGTACATTATAACTTACAGATCACTACAAATACACAAAACATTTAATATCAGGCAGAATACTGTTAAAATTGTACTTACTTTTCTTAAAACATTTCAGGTTGTTCATATTTGTTCAGGTTATTCACAATTTTTGTGAAATTATACTTTGTTTTAGTGTAAATACATGAAAATATTTACATTTACAAAGAGAGAAATTTGGATTTGTGAATATTTATAGATTATTAGGTTAGTATTTTACTGGTTTGACCCACTTGAGATTGAATTGGTCTGAATGTGGAACCTGAACTAAAATGATTGTTAATTTCTTAGTGTAATTTTTACATTTCACAACTTCATCCCAAGGGCCGGTCTGGACC
Organism: Sphaeramia orbicularis; assembly: GCF_902148855.1. Taxonomy (NCBI): domain Eukaryota; kingdom Metazoa; phylum Chordata; class Actinopteri; order Kurtiformes; family Apogonidae; genus Sphaeramia; species Sphaeramia orbicularis. The sequence continues at coordinate 10,035,119 of NC_043963.1, forward strand.
CTTTGGCGGGCCAGATTTGGCCCCCGGGCCACATGTTTGACACCTGTGATCTAGAAGAACATGATGTCGGCCACTAGGGGTCTTTCAATCAAAACAATAACAAAAAAATGTCACACTGTTGGAAACTGTGTGGAATTGTGGGTGTTTTTTCCACGATTGCCAGTGAAAATCTATCTGACGTGACTTATGTTTATAAATGATGTATTAAAGTTTTATTCCTGTTAGTGAGATACACAAACAATGGCACATAAATATTACCAGACACAATCGCAGTGGTGTTGTTTATGCAACCCAAAGTTTATGTAGTGTAACAAGTGTCACAACATTTATTTCCGTCCACAGTTTGTGTTAACGTTTTGCCTAGATCTTGCACTGACCGTGGGAGAGTCGAACTTCTATGTACAGTCGTCTCCATCACATCTCAAAGATTCTAAATGTGGTTCAGGTCTGGACTCTGTTGTGTCCAATCCATGTGTGTAAATTAGTGGTGGGTGTATCAGTTCTGTGGTATCGATATATCGATACGCACACACTACTCATTTGAGGATCGATGACGCTAATAAAGTATCAATATTAATTACTAAATGCAAAATAAAAGCACCTGTGTCATGTCTGAATGTTATAGGGTAACTTACTTCAAGGTTATACATATATAGATAATATATTATTAATATGATAATTAAAGAAATATACACAAGTTAAACAGTTTGGATCAGTAAATGATTTTGGTCGACATGGTTGCTGTTCAATTGGACATCTGTGCAAAACTTCGAAATTTACTAAAGGTCAAAAAAACAGAAGTGCGTAATGTTGGTTTTTCCAATAAATCACAAATGCGATGATTTGCTTATTTATTATTACTAGATGACACAAGAACTCATTTCATAAACATGGTGATGAACGTAAATATCATGTTGATTTACAGATATATTCATTATTATTATATATTTCCCCTCTATCTCGGACTAAATTAAAAAATGATTCCGTTTCCTGGTGTGTCCACACATACCGCACCACGATTCTTTTAAAACTCTTTTTCTTCGCTTGTTGTAACGTCCATCAACATCCTGTTTTTTTTAATCACGTGACTCTAGTTGCGGAAAAAGGTCTTTCCATTGCGGTTTTACGTGATATATCAATTGCGCTATGCCCGAACAACCACCTCTTGCCAGCACAAAAACTGTTAATCAAGAAACTAGAGTTTTGGTGAAATTAGGTACATTTTTATGTGCAAGTTATATTTGCGCAATTTAAGGATCAACGGAAAAGCGACTACTGGCTGTTTGGGTCTTTATGGGTTAATGTGGAAATGTTATCCATGTTGTATACTTTATACAGTGTCATATGTTTCATATATATGTTATATACCTTTAAATCCATTTTAAGTCTGTCTTTCCCTTTTTTCCACCATACCTGAAATGGTGTTCATTAACAGACATACTTTACATCAAACTCACACTGGACCACATGTCCCACCCCTCCACCTTAGCTTATGAATCTCACATAAGAAGAGAAATATATGACCTGGTCCAGTGTACTATTAAAGTATATGGACCATTACCCGTACTGCACATAGGGGCCATGCCACAGTTTTATTGCAGGTTTACAACTCGCTGGTGGAATAACAGCAGCTTGTTTCCTTTGGTAGAAGATGGGAAAATTGAGTGGAATGGAGCAACTGTGCACCTATTAGTACCAGGTGTAAGGAGTTTAACAGGATACCAGGTAGCTGAAATAGCAGACCGAGAGAGAGACAGACAGAGAGAGAGAGAGAGAGAGTCGGTCCATCATTAGACAAGACAAGACCAACTTCCTTGGAAATCCATTAACTCCTCTTGAACTTTCCGTTCCCAGAAGCAGCCGTCTCAGGTAATCCGGCCTGAGTCATCACAAATTCCAAGAAGTTCCAGCAGATTGAAATCTCAGCAAACTATTAGAACCGGTCTAATATATCAAAGAAAGAGTCTGCACTGTAATTAGATTTAGAACAGAACAGTTCCACCTACTTCAGGATATGCAGTTTATTCAGATTTCCTCTACTAATACAGAAAAAGAAATGTTATGAAGTGAGAATAGAATAGAATAGAATAGAATAGAATAGAATAGAATAGAATAGAATAGAATAGAATAGAATAGAATAGAATTTGTTTTGAAATTAGAAGTGCTACTCCAGTCACTGTAACAATATTAACAGAACACCAGTACTACAGAAAATAAGAATAGAGCGCATATAAAATTACAAAAACTAAAAATAAGATAAGAAAACAGAATATAAATGTTATAATTTTTCAAAGAAACATAAGAATAGAGCTAAGTAGAATAAAAATTAGACAAAATATGATGACACAAATCTACAGTATTAACAGTGTGTGATTGTATGTATATGAACAATATAAACAGTATGTATATCTATGTAACACTATGTATATCTATTATGAACTGCAACACAGAAGTTATGTCAGTTCAGACTGTAATTCAGAGATACTACTGAAAGAATTTGAGCAAAATTCTGTTACAAATACATTTAATTATAACTAAATTAGTGCTGTCAAACTAATAAAATTTTAAATCAGATTAATCACAGGGTTGCTGTGGATTAATTTTGATTAATCACGATTAAATATTCATTTTTAATCTTTAATAACTTTGTGTGGTCCAACACTACTTTTATGCAGACAGAGGGGGTTGGAAGTAATTAAGAAACATTGGGACACCCGTAGGAATTGGTAGCACCAACTTTCGAGGCTTGATCCACCTCCATTTCTGCAGAACTGCTTTAAGTTGTTAACCCATTTCTTGTTCGCCTTTTTGTACAATTCTGAAATGTACATTATTTTTCTGTTTTGTTTAACCTTACCTTTTTTTTTGTTTTTTTTTTTACCTCTGGCAGTTCACCGCTGACCTTTGTACCATTTCAAGCTGTTCATTGGACTTGAACTGCTTGAATTTCAATACAAAACTGGAAAAATCGGGGGGTTCTAAAACTTTTGACCAGTAGTGTATTTTAATCGTGTTTCATTTTGCAAGAGCAAAGACTCAAGAAAGAAGGGAATATGGGTGGGGCGACACATTAGCTGAAGTGCTAGCAGAATCCCCAACTAACGTATGCTTTGTGTTAATGTGGTATTTTAAGCTGGAAGTGCTTCGGTGAAAAGAAAACTCCTTCCTGCAGAGTGTGTCTAATACTTTATGTCGGTCAACTGTTCCGTCTTGGTTTTTTTTGTCCTCACATTTCCATCCAGAGGGCCAACGTGCTGTTTAGTGTCTTCCATCTTTATGGGTTGGTTCTGCTGCCTGTCACTACCGGATCAACTGACCATTTATTCAGGCACGATGCTAACTCTACTTCAACAAACTGCCCGAAATGCGTTTCCAGAGATGTTCAGAGTCAATCTGTGTTGCAAATGGGTTAACTGCATTAAAATTTTTAATCAGATTAATCATGATGATGGATTAATCCATATTAGCGCATTCATTTTGACAAGTATTATCAGCAAAATGGGCCTCAAAGGCTCAAAGGTAAAAATGACTCATCATGAAGATTAGTATTTTATTTACCTTTTTTGAACCACACCCCACTAACAGCATCATGAGCCTAATGGCACCCCCACCCATGGCTGAAAAAAGTTGTGGGACCATGTGGCGGTGGTACGTAATTCTAAAAGTAACACGACGGACCTGTATGTGGAGGACGTGGTGGGTTATTTAGCTCTGTAGATAAAGCTATGAGAAAGTGAAAGTGAACTCCCCTCACCTTATCATTGACTACCTGCTGCCCCCACCTGAAAACAAATCTCGGGGGGGTGGACGTGATGACACTAATGCACCTGCACGCACGTATACCAATGTCACTCGCGACCTCCCACTTATTACAATAAGAAACAGGTACATAAAATAAAGATAGACAGAAAAAGCATGACGATATATCAGATACAGTATGAAATTGCAAAAAATTTAAAAGAAAAATTTAAATTGTGAAAGCACTTGTATTCCATCACCGTCTACAACACAAGAATTAAGCTATGTTAAAATAGTTTAAGTAGATGTAAGTGTTTGTGAGTAATATCCTTGTATTACACAGTTCTGTGCAAAAGTCTTATTCCACCATTATCTTTGTTGTTTTTGCAGGGTGGAGATGATCATACATATTTATTTTTTTATTCTCTGTTCTTCAGAAACAGCAAGAAAATACAGGAAATATGTGCACAACCTTAAAAAACACACACAAACTGACATGTATATATGAATGTAAAGGTTAAAGTCACTATTGTGTGGACCCCAGGAAGATTAGCTTGTCCCCTTGGTGCCAGCTAATGGGGATCCTTTTAAACATTAAACATTTTAAACATTATACTATTTAGTGTGACCTTTGACCCCATGACAAGAAGCAGCACAAGACATGTGTTGAATGAAACCCGGTATAAAAACATCAGAAAATGAATGCCATAAATCTCAAACTGTCTGAACAAAAGCGTTAAGTGCAAAGGGAGGTCACACTAAATACTACCGCTGTTTTGTTTTGGGTTTTTTTCCTGAAACTTGCATTTTTCCTGCTGTTTTTACTTCACATATATCAGATTGGATCTAAATACAGAGACAAATGCATGTGTGGTCATTAGAACTTCACTAAACCAACAAACATAATGGACTAGGACCTTTACACAGGACTGTAAGAATACACAATGTCTATGTTAATTCTGAAATAAAGCAATTAAATGGAAAAGTGATGTTTAACTAAGTGCCAGTATGACAAATAAGTAGTAATTTAGGAGGTGTATTTTTGCATATTTCAGGTTTTTGGAGTAAAATTGGCTATAAAAACTAATAACACCAGAATATACAATGTCTATGTTAATTCTGTAATAAAGGAATTAAATGGAAAAGTTGTGTTTAGCTAAGTGTCTGTATAATAAATAAGAAGTAATTTAGGAGGTGTATTTTGTGCATATTTTAGGTTTTTAGAATAAAATTGGCAATAAAAACTAATCATAACACCAGATTCTAAGCCATGTGAACATGACCCCTGTGTGAAGCAGTGCACAAAAGTGAACACACAAAGTCATCATATTAATCTCCTTAATGGCAATAGAGCTCAAATAACAGGAATGACTCACAAAGCTTTAAGTGTTAAAAGCCTTTTCATATCTACGCTTGCAGACTCGTAGCTTCATTGCAGGATATAAGTTGATAATCTATAGAGAACTAAATTGATACTGGGTTTTATGTGTGGAGGATCAATTCCCGGGGGGGAGGTTCGGCCATTGAACATGACACCAATGGACAAGCGTGTCTAATCTATGTTTGAACTTTAAGTAAGCGTGGGCGTCTCTCTTAACATGAACTCTCCACTCGGAAAGATGCCTCCAAAAAGCTGCTGGAGAGTTCGAATAATAACTCAACTCTCGTTTCCAGTGTGACAATAAGGGGTGCGTAGGTCGATTTCCAGAGCTCAAGTATCAGATTTTTCAATACAGTTAAAAAATATATATAATCCACCTATGTGGATTCAGATTTAGATATTTTGTATTCACAGAGCAAGAAAATATATTATACATGAGCAGTTTACAACAGATGCACATGAAAGGAAACCCCAACGAAGAAAGAGTGCGTATGGATAGGGATACTTCACTATATCTTGTAACGCATCTTGAAATACACAAAGTGATAAATCAAACGCCACGGAAAAGAACAAATAAATCCAGTTTGAAATTATAGAATAGAATAGAATAGAATAGAATAGAATAGAATAGAATAGAATAGAATAGATACATCTCAGTATAGGTACATTGGAATTCTTGTGTTTTTCCCCAAGTCACGGAATCCAAAGAAAAAAAAGACGAACAAAAACAAAACAAACACAGCTAAAACGTATAAAAACAGTTATTTCACAGACAAACACAAATACACACTTGTAAAATATAGAGTAATGATCAGGAAAAAAAAAAAAAATAATAATAATAATAATAATAATAATAATAATAAAAGTACAGGAAGGTAAAAACAAGTTATTGCAAATTTGAATTTATAATTCATATTAATTTATAATTGAAATTAAATGGGGAAAAAGTGTTAGAAAAAATGATAATGTAAAAGGGAAAAAAAGCCCATACAAGAATGTTGAGGTTGAGCATGTCTGTGGGTGGAGGTTAATTTGTATTGTTAATGTGGAGAGATACAGTATGTATGTATGTATGTATGTATGTATTTATTTATTTAATTTAATTTTTTTTTTTTTTTTTTCTGGGGGGGGGGGGGTTGCCATCTTTTTTGCTCGTTTGTCTCAAGCTGATTTTGTGATTGTTGCTTTTTATGTTTGTACTCTCATTAAGAGTATATGTCTTGGTTCTGTGGACTGAAAAAGTTTAAATAGAATCATAAAACAAACAAAAGCTGGCGTTGAGTCACGGTCACCCAGATGACCACATGAGATAGGACCGAACCAGGCTGGGGGTCGGCGTCCACCTCTTCCCTCGAGCGTCTCCCCGGCGCCCTGAGAACCGTCTCTGCGGGCTCCCAGAGTTCCAGGTGTTTTGGTCATTAGGGTTTCTGGCCATTAGAAGCGCCGCGGTGCTTGCTTAACGGTTATAAGGCCAACCGTCGTGCTCGGATCACACCTCCACAGCTGTAAAGAGCGGCGAGGAGGGGGTGAGGGTGGAGGGGAGGGTGGCAGCCGGGGAGGCATGCGCAAGGGGGGACAGGGCCCAAACACCCGCTTTGTTCTCTGGGGGCTCCAGTTACCCCCAGCTCTCCCCACAGCCCGCGCGACATTCAATACCGCAACTGTAAATTTTACATTAAGCGTGTGAAATCACAGATGCACATGTCACAGCAGTGTCATAAAGTGAATTTACTTAGCTCGACTTCAGCACGCACCTTAACTCTTTAAGTCTCAGTAGGGGGGCGGCTGGGTGGGGGCGGAGGCGTTGGGCAAAATTACAGCAATTAATTCCTAAAGTGGTCCTTGAAATGTGCAATGTAAGCTGACGTGATCGGGGTCCACACCTGGTCCCATTGACTTTATCAACAATAGCCCTTCAATATGCCTTCTTTGTATTGCATATTAAAAATAAGTGATATTCAGCTAAGCATTCAGCTTGTTAAAAGGTTTAATGGTCTGTGAATGTGAATAATAACTATGGGTGAAAACTAAGAGAGTGAGAATGACCTTTACAGTACACACAAATAGCACAGCAGACTGTAGCATGTACACACAAACATGTAACACGAACAGGATGTGACACGGGATTACGGAGCGGGACTGTAAAATTCATCTGCTGCAGTAAAAAAAAAAAAAAAAAAAGAAGGACCAATGACTGTATCTCACTGGTATGTTCTATCAAGAATCAATACCAAGTTGAGTTTGTAGAGCTTGTCAGGTTCTGTTCTAAGCTAGAGTCCTGTCAATCTCCCAATAGAAGTGGGCATTACTTTCACTGAAGGAGAACTCAGTTAATTCAGTCAAAGTCCACATATGACTTCTATCAGTGATCAATAATAACTATATTGATATCTGTAACCATTTGCATGTTATAAACCATTAAAATATGGGCCATAAAAGTAAATTAAATTTTTCAAGGATTCTTCAAAAATCAAAATTCATTGCAAAAAAAAGGGGGGGAAAAAATCAAAATTCAAAGTTTGTAAAAACTGTGAGCACCATTTGTAGACAATGTCCCAAGAAAGCTACTTTTTTTTTTTCCTTTATTAATCCAACCTGTAGTTTCAGAGAAGAAAATTGTTGAAATCTAGGCATTGGTGACCTTAGTTTGACCCTTCATGGTCACTCAAGGTCAAAGGTCATGGACCCAAATGAAAGTCCATACATGACTTCCTATCAGTGATCAATAGCAACTATATTGATACCTGTAACCATTTACATGTTATAAACCATCAAAATATGGACCGTTATAAGTAAAGGCAAATTTATAATTTTTCAAAAATTCTTCAAAAAACACAATTCAAATTTTCTAAAAACTGTGAACCCCATTTGTAAACATTGTCCCAAGGAAGCTACTTTTTTTTTTTTTTAACTAATCCAACCTGCAGTTTCAGAGAAGAAAATTGTTGAAATCTATCCATTGGTGACCTTAGTTTGACCCTTCGTGGTCACTCAAGGCCAAAGGTCATGGACCCAAATGAAAGTCCATATATGACTTCCTGTCAGTGATCAGTAGTAACTATATTGATATCTATAACTATTTACATGTTATGGACCATTAGAAGTAAAGGCACATTAATAATAATTCAAAAATTAAAAAATCTAAATTTCTCAAAACTGTGAACAAACTTTGCCGGCATTGTCCCAAGGAAGCTACATATAAAATTTTACAAGAATCTGACCAGTAGTTTCATGACACACAAAATTGCTAACGAAGACGACGCCCCTTCACAATAGCCCGATAGGCCATGAGCTTAAAAAAAAAAAAAAACACACACACACAGGACGAACATATCCACCAGTTACAACACTTTATTCCGTCTAACTGCGTGTTACACATTCACAGACAACCGAGCAGAGCGTGTGTCTGCTGGCTGGTGACGGAGCCCCCGTCCACCTGTTCAGCCCCAGATCATCCCTCCACTAAAAATACAAAGACAGGAATCCAGACAAGGCTCAGTCGTAAACAGCAACCAAGGTATATCCACGCTGTAATGTGCTTCCATACTTCCGTTAAGCAGCCATGACTGTGCAAGTCCCAAATTATGCTATATGTATCAAATAGCACTGAAGTAGCACGAGAAAGAGTGTGTATTTCTATTATTTTGGCCACTTTTGGAGCAGTCGTTTATAGTTCTACTGCAGCTTCCAGTGCAATGTTGCAGACGTAACATGCACAAATATAAATGACTGCTCAAAAAGTGGCCAAAATAATAGAAATACACACTCTTACTGGTGCTACTTCAGTGCTATTTGATACATATAGCACTGAAGTAGCACCAGTAACAGCGTGTATTTCTACTATTTTGGCCACTTTTGCTATATGTACCAAATTGCACTGAAGTAACACCAGTAAGAATGTGTATTTCTATTATTTTGGCCACTTTTGGAGCAGTTTGTAATTCTGCAGCTACTTCCAGTGCATGCACACAAATATAAAAGACTGCTCTAAAAGTGGCCAAAATAATAGAAATACATGCTCTTACTGGTGATACTTAAGTGCTATATGTATCAAAAAGCACTGAATTACCACCGATAATAGCATGTATTTCTATTATTTTGGCCACTTTTGCTACATGTATCAAATACCACTGAAGTAGCACCAGTAAGATTGTGTATTTCTATTATTTTGGCCACTTTTTGAGCAGTTGTTTATATTTTGCAGCAGCTTACAGTGCACTGCTGCAGATATAACAAGCACACAAATATAAACAACTACTCCAAAAATGGCCAAAATAATAGACATATATGCTCTTGCTCGTGCTACTTCAGTGCTACATCTATCAAATAACACTGAGGTAATGTGTATTTCTATTATTTTGGCCACTTCTGGAGCAATCATTTGTAGTTCTGCAGCAGTTTCCAGTGCAATGTTGCAGATGTAACATGCACACAAATATAAATGACTGCTCCAAAAGTGGCCAAAATAATAGAAATACATGCTCTTGCTGGTGCTACTTCAGTGATATATGTATCAAAAAGCACTGAAGTAGCACCAGTAACGTGTATTTCTATTATTTTGGCCACTTTTGGAGCAGTCATTTGTAGTTCTGCAGCAGTTTCCAGTGCAATGTTGCAGATGTTACATGGACAAAAAATATAAATGACTGCTCCAAAAGTGGCCAAAATAATAGAAATACACACTCTTACTTGTGCTATATGTATCAGATAGCTTCGAAGTAGCACCAGTAACATGTATTTCTATTATTTTGGCCACTTTTGGAACAGCCATTTATAGTTCTGCAGCAGCTTCTAATGCAATGTTGCAGACATAACATGCACACAAATATAAATGACTGCTCCAAAAATGGCCAAAATAATAGAAATACACGCTCTTACTGGTGCTACTCAGTGCTACATGTATCAAAAAGCACTGAAGTAGCGCCAGTAAGAGTGTATTTCTATTATTTTGGCCACTTTTGGAGCAGTCATTTGTTGTTCTGCAGTCGCTTCCAGCACAATCTTGCAGATGTAACATGGACACAAATTTAAATGACTGCTCCAAAAGTGGCCAAAATAATAGAAATACACACTCTTACTTGTGCTATATGTATCAAATAGCTCCAAAGTAGCACCAGTAACATGTATTTCTATTATTTTGGCCACTTTTGGAGCAGCCATTTATAGTTCTGCAGCAGCTTCTAATGCACTGTTGCAGACATAACATGCACCCACATACACAAAATCAAAGTAATTGAGCTTTCCCTATGCATAAAATGCTGAATATGACTAATTCACCCACTCCCCACCCCCACCCCACCCACTCCCGACCATGCCAGTCCACTTGGCAACAGCTCAATAAATTCTGCAGAGCACCCAGCGCTGCCTGGCCTGTAAGAGTATTCCCCTGCTCAAAGGGTAAAGGGGAGCCAACATTAGGACTGGTGGCTTGTAAAGTGAGCTGGGAAGTTTAATTGATCTAAAAGAATTTAATGTGGCGTAGTGAATTGTGGCAGACAGCGTGGATTTATATCACAACGCTGCAGAAACGAACATAATATTGCCGGGGTTTTACAGCAGAGGGGGGATTTTTTTTAATTGTGGCCACAAAAATGATTTACTTTGTGCTGACTTAAACTGCAGTTCCCCAACAGCCCTGATAGCCCATTTTAATTTCCATTCTTGCTTAAGCAGTCGATAAAAAATGGCAGTAGAGAGTAGTTTATTCTAGGTCTGAATGGTTTTTTTTGTTGTTTTTTTTTGAGAAATCTAAATTCACTATTAATCAAAGCCATCCCACTTGTAAAAGACATATTTGGACGTGACCCATTTCACACATCACAAAGCAATATTCACGCATGAGCTGTATCATTTTAGACTAAGCTCTCGTTCTCTCAAGTGTTAAGTCCATCCTGCACGGACCTCAACGAAAACACCAAGAACGCTGCAATGTGTTAGAGATTTTACATGTAAAACCAAGATTACCACAGAGCCACGGGGAAAAAAGGATTCAACGCAATCCCCACAGGATGTGTCGCGGCCAAGTCAAACAACAGCGCTGATATTTACCAATATGTCCACCCTCTGGGCCACACAGATACAGAGACGGAGCCCGAAAGGGATGAGCGGATGTGATTGGGTTTCTCTCTGACTTCAGATATACAGTATGTGATTTAATGCGTGTCAGTTGGTAGATGTTGTAATCTTTAACCCATAAAGATCCAGCGCTACTTTTGTGGCAGTTCCCAAATCACTATTTTTTCTCCATTTTTAACTTTTCTTAAGCGATTTATCCCCATTTCTTCTAATATTATGCTCAGTATTTTGTAGGGGTAAGAATCTGTCGAAACGATAAAAAAAATCACAACACTAGGATCACAATACGATATATCGCGATATATCATGATACTGTTAAAAAGGCACTTTTTGTTTGTTTCTTTTATTTTAAAATTATTTCCTTCAAGAATTGAATTACACCGGAAATATGCACAAATACTAAAGCCATTTTTATTTGATCACAACAGGATCTAATGCTATATCACAAAATGTTCCTGTGCTCAAACTTAAATGATGTTTTACAGACATTACAGTTTAAGATCCTGTTCAAATGTTCATATTCTATTAGTTCAGAACTAACATCACAACATTATTTTTGTGCAATCCCAATAAAGGAACTAGCATTATTTTTTAAAAAAAGAGTGTTAAATAATAATAAATAAAATATGAAAAAAGAAAAACAAAAATTAACTTCCACAATATCTGCATTTGAATAAATACCTAAAAAAAAAATCGATACAGTACTTTTTAATATCGATACAGTATTATGAAATGAAATATCACGATATATTGCAGAATCGGTATTTTTTTACACCTCTAGAATTTTACTTTTTTTTTTTTTTTTTTTTTTTAAATTGTATCTTTATTTGGAATGAACAGGTAAATTCATCAGCAGATCAACATTGGTAAAAAAAAGACAAATGTCATTCCAGTTTTTTTTTTGAGTTCAGGAGATGCACTTCACCAGCCCATAAGACAAACGAGTCCCAAAAATAAAAAGCCTCGAATCGTGGAATAAAGTTTGTTCATCCTCGTAGTGACCATTCTCCTTCAATATCTTAAATTTAACAACGATTGCACTCAGGTAACAACAATGCATGTACATTATCCTCCAAAGGACGATCTAGTTTGCCCAGAATAAACATAGTCAGATGGGGCTCATATACTCACTTAAACAACACTGATACAACTCAATTAAAAACTTAACAACATATACGGAACTGTATATAGAAATCAAGGGGGTATTTTGCATTCTTAAGTGAGAATTATATATTTTCCTGTATTTAATTTACTGATTATAAACATGTTCATAAAAGCTGAAATTAAAGTTGAGGGTTATTAGATTAATAAAACAGAGAAAATGGAAGAGAAAGGGACTTTTAAAGTAAAATATATCATTAACTAAAAATAAAAACAAAAACATAAATCATACTCCATGGCATTTACTGGTAAATCAATGTTGTAGAAGATGACGGCGTTTCCATGGTAACTACGGAGCCTCTGAACGTCCAAATGGGTCATATCTGATGACCATGAAAAGATGACAAACTGTATTTTACACCAATTGTCTACAAGAATTGATAGGATTAGTGGATCAACAGGTAATAAACTTTTTATATCAGTACATGATTTTGGTCACCAGTGGATGTTTGGGTCTTTATGGGTTAAACCAGGGGTGGGACACCTGTGGGCCACATTTAGCTCTTGTGTCTTTTTCAAGTGGCTCCATGCAGTTTTGTCCAAAAACATATGGAAATGAATAACACTTTATCAACAAATTTTCTTTTTTTTTTTTTTTTTTTTTTTTACACATTTTGCTATTATTGTCACAACCAGTCAAATCATAACAACAAAAGCCAAAGACAGAAAACTAAATGAAAACTTGTAACTAACGCTGCCTTCACGTGCTATGGAAATTATGGTAAATACTAGTTGCGAACTCAACTGACGATTTCGGAGAAGATGATTCTTAAAATGTTGTTTGCCGACAGACGGACGACAACTGATACCATTAGTCCATCAGACCCTTCGGGCCATTGGACTAAACACCAAAAAAACAAATAAAACTTCCATTTAAGTATGTTCAACGATTAATTTTACTAAACGTTACGCAATCCAACATGGCCGCCGCCCTGTGACATCACAATACGCTAATTAGATGAGTACATTTATTGCTGTCATGCGAATTATCACACGGTAAAGTTCTTGCTCGTGCCAACACTTATTAACTGCTCTGCTAAACATCATTGCCACTTGTCATGTACATGTTTCTACTGTCCTTCAGTCACACCTGTCGCTCACTGATGAAGTCATCTAACTGTGACATAGTAGCCCACACATATAACACCACATCACTCCACAACTCCCATCATAAACTTTGGGTCATACCCAATGTTTTTCTCATTTACAGTATGACTTTATCTCTAACCACTTCCAAGGTACAAATGTTGGAAATCTTGATATCAAAATTAAATATAAAAAATAAAACTCACCTAAAGGGTTAATCTATATGTACAAAATAATAAATAATAACAGATTAGTTTTATATAGCGCTTTTCTATTAACACATATTCAAAGCATGTTCATTGGATCCATTATTCATTCATTAAAATTCAATAAATCCTCTGTTGGATGTGTGAATGTGTGATTTGACAGAATGGGAGAGGGGCGGAGTGTGTGTCTTTTTTTTGACTGTTTTTGCTGCTTTTTCCTATATGTATATATATATATTTTTTGCATTGTATGTTTCCTTTTTTTTCCTCAAGAAGTACCAATTTTAAAAGCGCATCGGAATTTTGTTGCGTATACTCTGTGTATACAAAGACAATAAAAGGAATATTGTGTCATAGGCTCTACTTCATATACAGGGTGGGGAAGCAAAATTTACAATATTTTGAGGCAGGGATTGAAAGACAGTGTATGACCAATTAGTTTATTGAAAGTCATGAGAATTTATTTGCCACAAGAAAATTTACATAATAGAAAATGTTTGTATTCTATGTGTCCTCCTTCTTTCTCAATAACTGCCTTCACACGCTTCCTGAAACTTGTGCAAGTGTTCCTCAAATATTGGGGTGACAACTTCTCCCATTCTTCTTTAATAGTATCTTCCAGACTTTCTCGTAATAGTTTTGCTCATAGTCATTCTCTTCTTTCCATTATAAACAGTCTTTATGGACACTCCAACTATTTTTGAAATCTCCTTTGGTGTGACGAGTGCATTCAGCAAATCACACACTCTTTGACGTTTGTTTTCCTGATTACTCATATGGGCAAAAGTTTCTGAAAAGGTATGGATAATAGTGTTAGGTATGATTATGACATCAATATATGTTTGGTTTCAAAACAATTGACGTAGTGCCTGCTGAGAAAAAAACAACTAAATGTTCATTGTAAATTTTGCTTCCCCACCCTGTACAGTCAGTGCTAATATGTGCATTTGTTTAACCTGTCAAGCTACGAACTGTGGTGATTATTAGAATAAATTCCCAAATTACTGGTAAAATCTTCGTCTCCTTTCTTTGACTTTTTCCAGATCACCGTCTAAAGCCAAAACATCACGAGCCAGAAGGAGCGTGTAAATAAACACAATCTGTACCTTGACTAATGCACAATGAAGATTTAGTTTTTGTCAAACTATCTGGGAAAATCCAGAACCACATCCCGGTGAAACGTATTTACATTACAGTAGGGTGCACCGGATGAGGAAGATTGAGTCAGGGAAAATGTATGATGTATCATAAAATATGTGATTCTTCTCTGAGGAGAAATGTTCCACTGTGACTTCCCGTTGGAATGGTTTTCAGACAGACACAAGCTCATGGGAGGAAACCAGGCTCTCATTAAACCTACCAGGCCTGGCTCAGACCACACCTAGACCTGGCCATCCATCAGACCGGCTGGACAGGATTTACAGTGTGACCCGATCGGTCATCATTTATTACTTTTACTGGTCCTAAGTGGAGGCAATCACTGGCTGTTGTTTGTGTAAGAGGAGACCTCCACCTGCGAGGGTCTCCCATTAACACAAACCTAACTTGGGGGGAGATATGTCATCTGTCGGTGTTCGTCTAGACTGCCCCAACTGTTTGCCCTGACAGATTTTTTTTAGAGGTTTTGGCTTGAAAATGAGCTGCTCTGCACCTTTAATGAAAAAACATGACATCTGATGTGGATTTCAGATACAGGACACTTAACCCTTTATCGGGCAAGTGACTATTTTTGGCAATTTGGTACAAGACAGTGACGGCAACAGTTACAGTGAGGCAACAATCTCAGGTCCAATGTGGACTCCAGGGTCTGTAAGGTCCACCTCTGCATGAACAGTGAGTGGACCTGCTTTGTTTGGTACCATGAAGTAATGGTACTAATGTAAGGAATGATGTTCAAAGGGATCATGTGGATGTGGACAGGGGTCTGGATCAGCAAGCATGTTGGTCTATTGTTCGAAAATACATGTTCATTTCACCTTATGTGTGTTTTTCTTGTATTTTTTTAATATTTACTTCATGGAATTTTTTATTTTTATTTTTACGGTTAAGGAACCAAATATGGTAACTTCTTCGACCTTGATTTTCTACATAATGTTATAAAAATCATGTTCTAATGTTTTATAATACATGCTCCTTTCACCTTACATGTGGTTTTCTTGTATTTTTTGTATTTACTTCTTAGATTTTTTTCTTTTCTTTTAATGTAAATTCCAACATAGGAAGCGTCAATACCAGATCAGATCTATAAGGCCCCTGTGGTCTGAATTACAATGTGTGTGTGCTTTTTGCTGGATATCTGCAAACCCATTAGTGGAAGAAAACAGCATTTTATGCCATATTGAGTGTGTAGTATGGAAGTACCTCTTTTGATTTTATATGCAGAAATAATTATTGTTCATAAATATTTGGTTGGAATTCTACCAGCATTTAAAAACAGATACACAAATAGAAACACAAATGCTCCTGTAGTTAAAAAAAAACAAAAAAGTTATACAAATTATTTCTATCAAGGCAACCACAGGCACAACAAAGGGACATGCATCCCTCAAGGCTAATGAATACTGTTAAAACTATCAAGATGTGTAGTTCATAGAGATGCATAGCCTCATAGCATAATTGTAATATTTCTGGCCAAATTGTCATACCTGCATCAAATGAATTATGAGCGTTAGGAGAGTAAAGTTATGTAGATATCACAATTTGGCCAAAAATATGACTTATACCAGTGTTTCTTAAGGGGGGCAGTACCACCCTTCAAAGGGGCGTTGGGGCACCGTCAAGGGGGCGTTTGGCACGAGAAAGCTGAGAGGGAGGTGCTGAAACTGAAATGGGGGGCGTTAGGCACAATAAGGTACGTCGCAGCACTTATTGAGCCCCCACCCCGCGTCTTCGGTGGTAATGTCCATTGCATCCCCCCAACCCAGACCGCGAGGGGGGCGCTAATTATGCTATGTATATAAGCTCCCTCAGGCCCACTAACCCCCCCCACGACGGTCTTCGGTGGTAATGTCCATTGCGTCCCCCCACCTTAGACCGCGAGGGGGGCGCTACTTATGCTACGTATATAAGCTCCCTCAGACCCACTACTTCTCCCGGTCTTTGGTGGTAACATCCGTTGTGTCCCCCTACCCCCGGTTGCAAGGGGGGCGCTACTTATGCTACATGTATAAGCTCCCTAAGCCCCTCCCTCCCCCGCTCAACAACTTGTTTAGGAGGGGGGATGGATGTGACCAGGAGGATAATAATGAGGTTAAGGGGCGTGTGTTCAAAAAAGGTCGAGAACCACTGACTTAGACGATTATGCTATGAGGCTAACGTAATGTATCTCTATAAATTACACATCTTGCTAGCGCTAACATGAGCTTTGATGGATGCATGTCCCTTTGTTGTGTCTGTGGTTGCCTTAGTAACCTGTTATTTGGATACAGACGTCCACACATCTGCATAGCTTCATACGAAACCAAGAAAATAAAATCTAATTAAAACCAAAGCTGTGCATATAAAACATCTCACTATATAATTCCTGAAAATCAGTGCTGTCTCTGGAACGGCTCCTCAATGCAGACGTTTTGGAACCCAATCCAAGACAAAGATGTGTAACTCAATCAGCGTATCTGCATCTTTAAACAACAGCAAACGCCGAACAATAGGCAGAAACCGCCGAGCAGAAATCAACCGCGCATGCAAGATACTCGCTCTTAACTAAATCTTTCTGTTCTCATATCTTCTCAATCTCGCCAAGATCTGAAGGAGACGTTGAAGTGGAAGGCGGCGACTGGATAAACCCAACTACTGGAGTCAATAACACTGTTTCCTTGAAGCCACTGTCTCCTCGGGGGGTGAAGGTAGCCGGTGGCTTTGAAGTGCCGCTGATACTGGCTCCTGTTCAAGCTCCTGACACGTTCTTGGATGCTCCATTGAACCTGATCAGTCACTGGGTAAATAAATGTACAACCAAGGCGAGGGACAAACAGGGTCAAATAAAGACACCCACGAGGGAGGCGACCGAAAAACAATATGAGTCTTACACGCACTGTGCAAAAGTTTACAAAAGGTCGTGACCTTCTGGAAACTCGGCTCATGTTTGGGTCACGGTGCTAATGACGCTAATAGAGAAAGGAAGCAGAGAAAACAGGCAAAGTGGGACTGGGTGCCAGGGCATCTGACGAAAACATGTTTGGCAACACGTCCGTACTCTGGATGCTCATCAATTAGCTGAATTTGACCGAAAGCCACATGCGAAGCACTCGAGCGTGCGCACCCGGTGACATCCTCGGCTCTATAACGCCGGGTAATTCTACATAATGGGCCTCGAGGGCATGTGAGAGGGGCTGTGGGGGGGTTAACAAGTGGGCAAGAGAAAAAGAGTAACCGAAAAGAGAATAATCTACAGACGGTCCACCTGAGGCTCACCTTCACTTCCCTCTGTAATCACTACCACATGCTGAGGAGAAGCACATGGGAAGCCCCTCCAAAAATACACATTCTTTCGTATTCACCTCACTTCCTAGGGTCCGACTACGTCTCAATTTCTGGCAAACATTTTTATATTAACGACTATAATTATCATATTCCATAGTTGAGTCGTATTTTTAGTGTTTGTCATCTTTTTGCAACACCATCTGTGATGTTTTAGCCCTCTGTTCTGGATCTAGAGAAGCCCTAAACACAGTAAATTCATATTTTCATGTGCAAAAAATCTGTGCACCATGAAGCTAACATCGTAACTCTGCACCTGTATTAACCAAAAATGACAACATTCATATTTACTGGTGAAAATGTCATCTTTTTGCTTCATCATCTGTGTTGTTTTAGGCGTGTGTTTTGAGTTTTAAAAAACAAAAAACAAAACTGAAATATGACAAATTCTTTTTTTTTATACAAAGAACCTGTGTAACATGAAGCTAACATCTTATCTGAGCAGCTGCATTAACCAAAAACAGCAACTCTCATTTTTAGAGGTAAAATTCAAAACACTGTACAACTCAATACTGAATGTTTAATTTGTATAAGTCCAATAAAGATCTTGTCTTTCACTTTCACCTGCTTCCTAGGGTTTGACTACGTCTCAGTTTCTGGCAAACATTTTTATAATAACGTCTATAATATCATATTCCATCGTTGAGTCTTATTTTTGGTGTTTGTCATCTTTTTGCATCACCATCTGTGTTGTTTTAGCCCTCTGGTCTGGGTCTAGAGAAGCCATAAACAGTAAATTCATATTTTTACATGCAAAAATCTGTGCAAAATTAAGCTAATATCTTATCTGAGCAGCTGTATTAACCAAAAATGACAACACTGATATTTACAGGTGAAAATGTCATCTTTTGGCATCATCATCTGTACCATTTTAGGCTTCTGTTCTGGGTTAGAAAAGTCCTAAACATAGTAAATTCTTATTTTTACATGCAAAATTCTGCACAGCGTGAAGCTAACATTTCAACTCTGCCCCTGTTTTAACCAAAAATGACAACAGTCATATTTAGAGGTAAAACATCCTCTTTTTGCATCATCATCTGTCATGTTTTAGGCCTCTATTCTAGGTCTAAAAAAGCCCTAAATATAACAAACTCTTAATTTTTTGTGCAACGAACATGTACAACATGAAGCTAACATCTTATCTGTGCAGCTGCTTTAACCAAAAATGACAACACTTGTACTTAAAAGATAAAAATATCATCATTTTGGTATTTTCTTTCAAAATAAGCACAAGTGAATACTGAATGTTTAATATGTAAACGTCCAATAAAGATATTGAGTTTTTTTGTTTTTTTTTAAACAGAGTCAGATTTTGGCATCATCAGCTGTGCTGTTCAGTTTTATTTGTAGTGACCAATATCACAACAAGGTTGCCTCACAGGGCGTCACAGAATTTGTTGAATATGAAAATAAGCAAACAGTCAAATAATTAGTTTGGTAAACTGTCAATGAAGCGAATGGATTAATGTCCCGGGCATCCCCCCTCCTTAGACCCTCCTTCTTGGCAAGAAAAAACTCCAAAAAACCCAGGGGGAAAAGAGCTGTTCTGAGTTAGAAAAGCCCGAAATATAACAACTTGTTATTTCTAAGTGAAAAAATCTGTGCAGCATGAAGCTAACGTCTTAACTCTGCACCTTAGAGGTAAAAGCATCATCTTTGATGTTTTAGCCTTCTGTTCTGCATCTAAAGAAGCCCTAAATATATTACAAATTCTTAATTTTTGTGCAAAAAATCTTAACAGCATGAAGCTAACATCTTAACTCTGCACCTGTATTAACCAAAAATGACAACACTCATATTTAGAGGTAAAAACATCCTCTTGTTGCATCACCATCTGTGCTGTTTTAGGCTTGTGTTCAGGGTTAGAAAAGCCCTAAATATGACATATTAGTATTTTTTTGTGCAAAGAACCTGTGCAGCATGAAGCTAACATCTGAAAGCTGCACCTGTATTAAATGAAAATGACAACGCTCATATTTAGAGATAAAAACATCATCTTTTTTGCAGTGCCATCTGTGATATTTTAGACTTCTGTTCTGCATCTAAAGAAGCCCTAAATATAACAAATTCTTAATTTTTTGTGCAAAAAATCTGCACAGCATGAAGCTAACATCTCAACTCTGCACCTGTATTAACCAAAAATGACAACACCTATATTTAGAAGTAAAAACATCCACTTTTTGCATCACCATCTGGGCTGTTTTAGGCTTCTGTTCAGTGTTAAGAACCTCTAAATATAACAAATTGTTATTTTTAAGTGCAAAAATCTGTGCAGCATGAAGCTAACATCTTAACTCTGCAACTTAAAGGTAAAAACATCATCTTTTTTGCACTGCCACCTGTGATGTTTTAGCCTTATATTCTTTAAAGAAGCCCTAAATATAACAAATTCTTAATTTTTGTGCAAAAATTCTGCACAGCATGAAGCTAACATCTCAACTCTGCACCTGTATTAACCAAAAATGACAACACTTGTATGTAGAGGTAAAAACATCCTCTTGTTGCATCACCATCTGTGCTGTTTTAGGCTTGTGTTCAGGGTTAGAAAAGCCCTAAATATGACAAATTAGTATTTTTTTGTGCAAAGAACCTGTGCAGAGTGAAGCTAAAATCTTAACTCTGCACTTTTTGCATTAACTGAAAATGACAACGCTCATATTTAAGGTAAAAATGCCATCTTTTTTGCATCACCATCTGTGATGTTCTAGGCTTCTGTTCTTGGTTTAAAGAAGCCCTAAATAAAACAAATTCTTAATTTTTGAGCAAAAAATCTGCACAGCATGAAGCTAACATCTTAACTCTGCACCTGTATTAACCAAAAATGACAACAGAGGTAAAAACATCCTCTTTTTGCATCACCATCTGTGCTATTTTAGGCTTCTGTTCAGAGCTGAGAACCTCTAAATATAACAAACTCTTATTTTTACATGTAAGGAATCTGTGATGAATGGAGCTAATATGTTATCTCTGCAGCTGCAATAACCAAAAATGACAAACGCGAACATTTAGAGGTAAAAAGTGGTAAAATGGTCTTGTAATTTACTGTGCAGCTGGCAGGTTCAAACCACCGAAGGGCAGAAAGTGCATCCTGGCCCAGGTATAAAACCACTCGTACAACCTGGAGCGTCCCAGCTGAAGGTGTGGGAACCCAAAGCCACAACCTGGCATTACATGGCCAACAAATAAGTGGCATGCCCCACCTCAGCTCTCATCTAATTACAGGTATGGTTTACCAGCTACAGCTTATTAGTGTTTCCTTAGCAAACTATAAAAACTAATGACACCATTTTGTAGTTGCCTTCGTTTCTTGCGCCTCCCTTTCTTTCCATGTTCTTGGAGAGCGCCGATTATTTTTAGCCCTGACTGGTGAGAGTTACCGACAGCCAAAGTGAACGTCTGTTTTCTCCCTGGGTCAGCGTTTAACGTCCTGCAGGTTTCTTTTTTTTTTTTTCCTGCTTTTTGGTTGGAGTGTTAAGACACCACAGCTGCTTTGACTAAAACCTAAATTAATACTTCTGTCTACTTCTCTCACATTTTACACAAATAATCGGCTCTACATCTTGATACTGACCTGGAGGTAAACTGAGAATTAATGGCATATTATATTGTCATGAATTCACCATAGAAACCGGTGCAAATGCAGGAAAGTCCTCCATCCTGGTCCTGTTCAATAGTTCCCATTACAGTCATGTTCTGCAGGTAGGACTTCTAATAGACTTGCTCCCCCTAGTGTCTGGGGTTAGAAATTCAGGCAGATTGATCTAAATCTGACTTTATATGTGCGTCTTGCATTTCTACATAAAATATAATAACACTATTTTACCCTGAAAGACCTAAAACTATTTTTGCGGAGAGTTTATAATGAATCTTAGCTTTTTCCTATGTGATTTAACTTAATTTTAATGAAGACATTTTTGTAATACCAGCTGATTTCATGTATAGAACGTGTTTGAACCACAAGAATGTCATAAATTCAGCAGATTGTCACAAAAAAAACTTTAATTAGTAGGCTTTACTTTAATTAGTAGGTTTCTGCCATCCATATATTCTAAATTATCCTTTGCATTTTGCATTTTTTTTAGTCATAATCAGGTATTGTCCTATATTTAATTCACTGAACATGTAGATCTGTGTTTTTCAACCTTGGGGTCGCCTGAAATTTCTAGTAATTGATAAAAAAAAATTTACGAATAAAAATATTTTTAAATGATTCAATACGTATTTCTTTGTAATTAAAACACCACACACTTTTCCTCATAGAAATCAAGTTCAAATAAAATGCAGGATATAATATTTAAGAGGGAATATCCTGATTTACCTGATCATGTGACCATGTACATTACTACGCTTCAACCTGCCCGGACACAGTCACAGTCAGAAAACCGGATTCTCACATCTCACAGGTTTTATGTTTTCAACAGTAACCACTTAGCTGGCTTATCCCACTGTCGTGTCTTATATCTGTCTTGTCTTGTCTCGTCCTGTCCCTGCACACTGTCATCTGTGCGAGTCCTCCTTTTATGTATATGTATATATAACGTGAATATGAAATTGGAGATTGTTGCTTAAACACGAGCTGTAATTAAAAATAAAATTGTCCTCCGAAGAGGGGTGGAGGCGTGTTCAAGAAAAAAAAAAGAAGAAAACCAGACCGAACAGAGTATATGGATGTATATAATACATTATATACCCTAAATGTCATCTAAAATTAACTTTTATTTGCAACATAGTATAGCAAACTATTACCAGATCAAAAATTAATTTTAGCAAAAAGAAAAGTCTCTGTTTTGAATGTCTGGGGTCGCCAGAAATTTGTGATGTTAAAATGGAGTCACGAGCCAAAAAAGGTGGGAAAGTTCACAAAAGCTCAGAGTAAATGCAAAGGTTATTATATCAAAACAAAGAAACCTGAGGGAAAAGTGACTTTTACAGTCAAATACACCACAGTACTGTGCAGAAGTCTAAGGCCACACTTAACTATATTGTTTTTACATGGCTGAAATATCTATTTCTCAGTCTTTTTACTAAAATATGATGAGGACACAGAGAGAAATATTGTGCAAAGCATTAAAACTCAGTAAATATAAACTACGTGGAGGTAAAAGTCAGGTTTTAGTGTCATTTTTGTCCATTTGATAAAAAGTAGCTTAAATAATAAGAAACATTGGACAAATGTTGAATGAAACCTGTTGTAAAACAGTAAAAAATTGGATCAGGAGAGTAGAGTAAGTAAAAAGGATCTCACTAAATACTGGATACTTCAATCTGTGTTGTTTTTTTTTTTTTTTGAAATTCTTGTTTTTAACTGTCTTATATTTCAGTTGTAACTTGTTACTGGGATTGAGGCACACATGTACATTCTAATACATCATTATACTCTTGCTAAAACAACAAACCAACTTATGGCCTCAAACTACAGCACGGTACTGTAAGTCATTAACTGAATGTAAATACAAGCGCCTACAACTACTGTCATTTGTCAAACTCCATGGGTTTTACTGGTGAATCTGTGTTGTTGAAGATGACAGTGTTTCCATGGTAACTACAGAGCCTCTGAACGTCCAAACGGGTCATATCTGATGACCATGAAAAGATGAAAAACTGCATTTTACACCAATTATTTACATGTATTGATAGGATTAGATAAGTAGATGTTTTAGGTCACCAAATACTGTTTAGGTCTTTGAGGTAAAAATGACTTTGCAGTGACTATTAAAATCGAATACACATGGCACAACATTGAGAAACGTACATCAAAATGAAGAAAACTGAAGAAAAGGCTACTGTTTCTGTAAAATTTATCTTCAGCTGAACATGTAAACAAGTGTCTCCATCCACTGTCACTGATTCAACTCCATGGGTTTTTACTGGTGAAACAATGTTGTAGAAGATGACAGTGTTTCCATGGTAACTATGGAGCCTCTGAACGTCCAAATGGGTCATATCTGATGACCATGAAAAGACGACAAACTGTATTTTACACCAATTATTTACATGTATTGATAGAATTAGTGGACCAACAGGTATTAAACAGTTTAGATCAGTAGATAGTTTTGGTCGCTGGAGGATGTTAAGGTTTTCGAGGGTTAAATCAACAACAATGCTACTAAATTTACAGTTGGTGCAGGTGCTTTTGTACAGCACAATATCAAGACAGTAACGCTCTTTTTCCACTAAAAAAACCCCAAAAAATACAAAAGAAAAAAACTATACGGAAGGAGGATGTGATTTTACTTCGATAGATTCTGCAAAAGCCACTAAACCACTTTTCTATATAAGAATAGGACTTCACTTCCAGGTCAAATACATATAAATCATTAGAGAAATCAACTTTTTCAGCAAAATCTATCATTAATTGAACATAAACCCAGTGTCTCCATCCACTGTCATTGATCTAACTCCATGGGCTTATTAGGTTTTCTTCAGTTTTCTTCAGTTTGTGGCTTATTTTGTTCATGTTATGCATTTTTTTCTTTTTTTTCTAACTTAATTTTGGTAAATTTTGCCTATTTTTTCCTAAGGTTTTGTAAATATTTTATTCTTTTTTTAATTTCATATATATACAAATAATCATTTCCATCCACTGTCATTGATCCAACTCCATGGGTTTTGCTGGTGAATCAATGTTGTAGAAGATGCCGGTGTTTCCATGGTAACTACGGAGCCTCTGAATGTCCAAATGGTTCATATCTGATGATTTCATGGAAAGACCCGAATACGTTTAACCCATAAAGACCCAGTGCAACTTTTAAATGTGCTTCTATATTAAACCTTTCTTCAGTGATTTATCACCTTTTATTATTACATTATTCTCTTTAGTTTGAGTTTTTTTAGTGTAAATTATGTATTTTCCTATATTTAATTCACTGATCATGTACATGTTCATAAAAGCTCTAATTAAAGTTAAGGTTTATTTTATTAGAAACGCAGAAAACTGAAGAACTAGTGACTTTTTCAGCAAAAACATCAACAACTGAATGTAAAATCAAGTGTCTCCATCCACTGTCATTGATCCAACTCCATGGGTTTTGCTGGTGAATCAATGTTGTAGAAGATGACGGTGTTTCCACGGTAACTACAGAGCCTCTGAACGTCCAAATGGGTCATATCTGATGACCGTGAAAAGACGACAAACTGTATTTTACACCAGTTATGTACATGTATTGATAGGATTAGTGGATCAACAGGTATTAAACAGTTTAGATCAGTATGTTTGGGTCTTCATGGGTTAAACTCCTCGTGACCTTTAGTCTTATTTTCCACATCATCTCGTGTCCGTTTCTACCCAAGCAGAACTGAACTTTAACAAACATGCCCTCAAACTGTTGGGCAGCAGTGTCTGGGAGGTGTGTGAAGGAAGGTCAGATCACTTGAGCTGCCCCGAGGACAACACTAAAGTCACTCAAGCTTATTTTAGTGTCTGGACGCCGTAATACTCACACACCAGTCAAGTATGACCTGAATAAGAGAGTCTGCTTTGGGATCACTCAGGCCACGTCCTTCAAGTTCTGTTTGGTCACAATATGTCGTTATTTCACTACTTTTGGAGGAGCGAGAGATGCAGAGTGAACATTTAGACTTAAATTCTGCATAATTTTACCTTAAATTTAGCCTGAAACTCCTGAAGGTTCAAGATTCAAGAAGTTTATTGTCATATACACAACAGTACTCAGCAATCAAAGTCTGACTTTGCGACTTCCCTTCACGCGAGTAATGTAAACAGTTAAATTGAAATAAAGGACATAAACTGTACAATTACACTCAAATTGCGCGAATGCAACTTGTGCATAAAAATGTAGCTACCTACTGGAAAAACGACAACTTTGTCAAAACTCTCATTTTTCGAGTAAAAGTTTTTGCGCTGGCAAGAGGTGGGTTTTCAGGCATAGTGCAAATAGTATATCATGCAAAACTGCAATGGAAAAACCTTTTTCCGCAACTAGAATCACATAATTAACCCTTTCATGCATTAATTATGAGAACCTAAGTTAAGATTTTTTTCTTGAGTGTTTTTATTCCTCCATAGGCATGAAAAAAACAATGTGATCAAGTTGTTGTTTTTTTTCATGGAGTTACAAAAATGTCCATGCATTTAATTTTTGAAATAAAGATACATGTTTAAAACCCAATATCAGAAAGTGATATGAAAACAATGAAATAAAAAAAAATCCGATGTTTTCTCACATTTTAACATATTCTAATGCTAGTTATTACTCTTTTCATGGAGATAATATGCAAAAAAAACAAAAAAAAAACTTTTTTTTCTAAAAGATTAACAATTGATTTCCACTCAAATATGTTAGTGCAGATCAGGTTTATCTGGAACAGTACAGTTGCAGTAATGGTCTGAATGTCAGTGTATTATTATGGGATGGTGCATAAGTGTCCACTGTGTTGGCTGATATGGAACTAAAACAACAAAACCCATGAATATACAAGAGAACAGCTGGAGAAGAACTGTCTACTATAGTGACCACTGTGCATGAAAGGGTTAAAAAAAAAAAAAGTGTTAACCAACGTTACAACAAGGGAATAGGGATGTAACAATAAGAAAACTTCATATCACGGTTATTGTGACCAAAATTATCACGATTATCATTATTTTTGCGGTATTATTGAAATTCTGCTCAAAATGTTCAAAAAGTACTAATGCACACACTGAAATAATTTAACCAAGTTGTATTTTGAAAAATAAAATAAAATAAAATTAAATTGGCACAATGCACTTTCTGTTGGCATAAATTTCAAGCATTAACCCTTAGTGGTCTGAGCCTATTTGGGCCGTTTTTCAGTACTTTTGATTTTGTCTTTATATACTATATACAGAAATGTTTACTATACCCATGTTTGGTATCTTTTTTTTTTCAGCACAACTTCATCAATCTTATCTGCCTATTATTTTTTTCACTTTAACCTACTATAAAAATATAAAAGGCCAGAAACACAAGAAAATATGAAATCCGATTTGAAAAATGTACATAATTTATTGCATAAATAACACAAAGATGTTTAACAAACCTTTTCAAAGACTTTAAAAGTGAATACTGGTTCAAATATTACGTATATAAAATCAAAATTGCAATGAATTAAAACTATACTCATATATTTGACATAAAAGCATATCTTTACATGGGCGTTTTTTCCCTTGAAGTGCGGTAATCAAACACGGTTATCATGATAATTAGAATTTAAACGGTAATACTAACCGTCTGCAATTTTACCGCGGTTTATCATTATACTGGTAATCGTTACATCCCTACAAGTGAAGAAGAGTTTTAAAATAAACATGGCGCGGTATGTGTGGACACACCAGGAAACGGAATCATTTTTTTAAATTTAGTACGAGGTAGTGGTGTGATATATAATAATAATGAATGTATCTGTAAATCAAGGTGAAATTTACATTTGTCACCATGTTTATGGAAAGGCTCCCCGTGTCATCGTGCGATAATAAAGAAACAAATCATTGCCTTTGTGATTTAATGGAAAAACTGACATTATGCGCTTCTGTTTTTTCAACCTTTAGTAAATATCGGTAAAGTTTTGTTCTTATGTCCAATGGAAAAGCGACTATTGATTCACCAGTAAAACCCATGGAGTTTGATAAATGACAGTGGATGGAAACACTTGGTTTATGTTCAGTCACTGATATATTTTACTGAAAAATTCACTTTTTCTTCAGTTTTCTCTGTTTCTAATATAATAACCCTCAACTTAACTCTAAGATTTTATGCACATCTACATGATCAGTGAATAAATTATAAGAAAATACTTGATTTTCACTGAAAAAATGCAAAATACAGAGGAAAATAGTCTCATAAATGGTGGTAAATCACTCAAGAAAAGTCAAATATAGAGGAAAAAAATACATTTTTGAATGGCCACAGAAGTAGCTCTGGGTCTTTATGGGTTAATAAAAATGCAATGGTTATTACTGGTGGAAAAATGGCTTCACTTTAGAAAGCAGTATATACATTTGTTCCTCAGCCTGTGAGAGCACGGAAATGCCAGTTTCACAAATGCATTAAGATTATTGAAACATCATCAGTAAAAAAAAAGTACAAGCGAGCAAAACTGTCACAGTCCTTTTGTCCAGAAACCCATGTGTATGCCCGCTCCCGTCCATTATCAAACATCCATTCCATCTTATTTGCTTGTTTGTTTACTTGTTCACCACCTTGTATACTTCCCATGCATTCAGTCGTGTTTCAATATTCACAATGATGTAAAACATGCACATCTAATATATTATTTAGTCACGTTCCCCCTGAAATAAAAGTCGCTGGTGTGATCCTGACATTGTATTTCCATTATTTTCTCTTTAAACATTAACCATGGCTTTGTTGGGGATGCATTTCATCTGCTGCTTAAGGATCCAAAGGGCCTGCAGGACGGGACAGGCAGACCATAATGTACATGTTGGCACAAGGTTTTTGCCTAAAATCTGCTGAAAATCCCTTTTTTTTCTTTTTTCAGGTCAATACTGTTTTGTGACTATAGTTTAAGGCTGTGTTATGATGCTGAGTGGGTACTTCTTCTATATTCAGGCTGATAAAAACAGAACAAGAAACAAACAATAGTATGTGCACGTTCTGTCTGAACCAGTGTACTGTATATTATCAACTATAGGCTCAAAAATGATGATAACAATGTTTATAATACAGATTTTTGTGTGTTAATAAAGTCAAAATTTGACATTTTTCCAGTTTACAGTATAATCTTGGACATTTTGGACAGATTCATATGTTATTTTACTTTTTGGGGTATTTTACTACTAAATATATTCATAATAAGTGTATACTATACTTGGATGATTGCTTTGGATGACTGATTTTGACTGAATTCAGGTCAAAACTGCGCTGTGACTATAGTTTAAGGCTGTGTTATGATGCTGAGTGGATACTTCCTCCATTCAGGCTGATAAAAACAGAACAAGAAACAAACAGTAGTATATACACGTTATGTCTGAACCAGTGTACTGTATAATATCGACTACAGACACAAAAATGATGATAACAATGTTTGTAATACAGTATTTTGTATGTTAATAAAGTCAATATTTGACATTTTTCCAGTTTACAGTATACTCTTGGACATTTTGAACACAGATTCATATGTTATTTTACTTTTTTGGTATTTTACTACTAAATATATTCATAATAAGTGTATACTATACTTGGATGACTGCTTTGGATGATTGATAAAAACCTCATAAAAGACACAAACATGGAAAAACAGTATATTCACACTACATCTGAACCCGTGTACTGTATGTTACCGACTAAAATCTCAAAAATGACAATAATAATGCTTATAATACAGCATTTTGTGTGTTTATAAAATAAACATTTGACATTTTTCCAGTTTAAAACATAATTTTGGACACAGATTTATAACGGTATTTTAATTTTTGGGGTATTTTACTACTAAATATATTCATAAAAAGAGTATACGATACTTGGATGATTGCTTTGGATGACTGATTTTGACTGAATTCAGGTCAATACTGCGGTGTGACTATAGTTTAAGGCTGTGTTATGATGCTGAGTGGGTACTTCTTCCACATTCAGGCTGATAAAAACAGCACAAGAAACAAATAGTATATGCACATTTTGTCTGAACCAGTGTACAGTATAATATCAACTATAGGCTCAAAAATGATGAAAATAATGTTTATAATACAGACTTTTGTATGTTAATAAAGTCAATATTTGACATTTTTCCAGTTTAAAATGAATTTTGGACATTGTGGACACAGATTCATAATGTTAATTAAATTTGTTGGTATTTTACTACTAAATATATTCATAATAAGTGTATACTATACTTGGATGACTGCTTTGGATGATTGATAAAAACCTCACAAACATGGAAAATCAGTATATCCACACTACATCTGAACCAGTGTACTGTATATTATCATCTATAATCTCAAAAATGACAATAATACTGTTTATAATACAGTATTTTTGTGTTAATTTCATAAATATGACATTTTTTCAGTTTAAAATACAATTTTGGACAGATTCATAATGGTATTCTACTTTTATGGTATTTTACTACTAAATATATTCATAATAAGTATATACTATTCTTGAATGATTGCTTTGGATGACTGATTTTGGCTGAATTCAGGTCAATACTGCGCTGTGACTATAGTTTAAGGCTGTGTTATGATGCTGAGTGGATACTTCTTCCATATTCAGGCTGATAAAAACAGCACAAGAAACAAATAATAGTATATGCACATTTTGTCTGAACCAGTGTACTGTGTAATATCAACTATAAGCTCAAAAATGATGATAATAATGTTTATAATACAGACCTTTGTGTGTTAATAAAGTCAAGATTTGACATTTTTCCAGTTTAAAATGAATTTTGGACATTGTGGACAAAGATTCATATGTTATTTTACTTTTTTGGTATTTCACTACTAAATATATTCATAATAAGTGTATACTATACTTGGATGACTGCTTTGGATGATTGATAAAAACCTCACAAACATGGAAAAACAGTATATTCACGCTACGTCTGAACCAGTGTACTGTGTAATATCAACTATAGACCCAAAAATGACAGTAATAATGTTTATAATACAGAGTTTTGTATGTTAATAAAGTCAATATTTGATATTTTCCCATTTTAAAATATAATTTTGGACAGATTCTTAATGGCATTTTAATTTTTTGGTATTTTACTACAAAATATATACATAATAAGTGTATACTATACTTGGATGATTGCTTTGGATGACTGACTTTGACTGAATACAGGTCAATACTGCCATTGGACATTGGACTGGACATTGTGGACACATATTCCTAAGGGTATTTGACTTTTTTATTTGCATTTTACTGCTAAATTTGTAAGTGTCTGATTTATTTGGATAATTGTAGTTGACTAAATTCTATGTGTATTAAGTAAATATCAACATAACAGCAGAATGTTGCTACTTTAATTTCAGTTCAAGTGTCAAACCAAATATATAACTTAATATTTTTGCTTTTATTCCTCTTGTATTTGTGATCATGTGTCAGTTTAGTTGCACTTATACATGAAATCCTGGAAATTAATCCCTAAAAAAAATGAAATACTGTTTGCAAACTAAGCAGAAAGTAAATTTAGAAGACATTTCAATTGGACCGATACACCTAAAAAAAAACAAAGAATGCTTGTTGAGGCAGGACTTTATTATTTTTGAGGGATTTAAGAGGCATTTATTTGAGCACAAAGAGTTAAAACATACTCTCTGTACCTTACCTCACTGTAAATCTGGGATATTTTTAGTTTTAAATGCCCGTTGGTGTCAGAAATCCTCTATTTGACTAAAGCCAAATACAGCCAAAAATATCTCCGGCACTGGAAAACTGTGTTATTTCCCAAATCACTTGACTGAGGTAGACCTTAAAAGTGTCGAGACCACCCTGCAGGGGCCCAGAAGAAAGGCCTTGTTATCCCAAAAGTTCCTATTCTGCTTCAGTGATTATACAAGCCACGGGTCTCCTCCTGAAGCGCTGGATGTCCGCTGATTGGAAAGCTCCGAGCTTTTCTCACATAGTGTCCGGACTGAATGCGAATCAGCCTCTGATTAGATCAAATTGCAGTGAGAGACGTGCGATCCCCTGTGTGCCCACCGCCGTACGGCCTCAGTGCCAGCAGTTAAATTGGACTGTGCAGGCAGGAAGCCCCGTCTTTGATTATACAATAATATCTATCGTATCGAAGCGTATGGGATTGTGTGTCTGCCCGCCACGAACAGAGAAGCTCTGACTGTGGGTGTCAGGAGGCAGATCCTGCTGACTTTGCCACCAATTTGATCCCAGCTGGTCGTGAAGAGCAGGACTGACCCTGAAGCCATGGACAATTACTCAGGCCTGTACATTACATTACGCCCTCTGATTCCATGATTTTCATACTTCGCCAAAGAGACGGACAACCTCATTTTAAAGCGCAGAGGTGAGGCGACACCTGACGACCTGCTAACATCCAAAAATGCGTCTCATTTCACTCTGTCGGGATGCAACCGGTGGCTTTGACACAGCTTAAAGTCTGACCAACGTAGCAAGAAAGAAATGAACGAGGGAAGAACGACCGCATGGAGGAGGTGTAAAAAAGTCAACTGACGCTTTATAATTGTTTATAAGTGATGATTCTAACTGGTTTAAAGTGAAATTTAAGACCTTTTTAAGACTTCTTAGAACAGAATTTAATGCCCATTTCCAGTGTAGGAAGTAGCGCATTACAAAAGTAAGGCATTACAGTAACAAATTATTTTTTGCTGTAACGCAGTCCAAGGTTCTAATAGTTTTGGATTTTTCATTATAGTTTAGTTTTATTTAGTTTTGACTTTTTTTTCTCGAATTCAGTTAGATTTAATTCATTTATAGAGCAGGTTTGCTAGTTTTTATTAGTTTTTGTTATTTTCTAAATGCTTAGTTTTAGTTTAGTTTTAGTTTCTTTATCTTTTCTCTTCTTCTCCGTCGTATTCACATAAATCCCAAACAGGACTCTGTTGCTTTCTCCCAACTTAAGTCTCCATGTTTCCAGGTAGAGTAGGGACCAGAAGACGACTGGAAACCACAAGTGAACACAAGTGTTAGTTATCGTCAACTGTTAAATATCATACGGTGCCAGCAGCTAAAATTGCTTGAGGGAAATAAATCGATTTCATATCAATCCGACGTTGACAAAGACGAAAACGAAGGGAATTTTATCCATAATTTTTATATGTTTTAGTTTGTTTTGTAAACACACAATACAGCTTCAGTTAGTTATCGTTTTTTCCTTTCAGTTATAGTTTTTATTTATTTCAGTTAACGAAAATGTTTTTACAATTCTAGTTTTCATCATTTCGTTAATGATAATAACCTTGACGCAGTCGTGTAAGGAAAACTTGCAACTAATGCTGTCTTCACATGCTATGAGAATTACGGTAAATACTGGTTAAGGACTCGAAAATTGGTCGTGAAGAGTAGGACTGACTCTGAAGCCATGGACAATTACTCAGGCCTGTACATTACATTACACCCTCTGATTCCATGATTTTCATACTTCGCCAAAGAGACGGACAACCTCATTTTAAAGCGCAGAGGTGAGGCGACACCTGACGACCTGCTAACATCCAAAAATGCGTCTCATTTCACTCTGTCGGGATGCAACCGGTGGCTTTGACACAGCTTAAAGTCTGACCAAAGTAGCAAGAAAGAAATGAACAAGGGAAGAACGACCGCATGGAGGAGGTGTAAAAAAGTAAAATGATGCTTTATATAGGGGTGTACAAAAATACTGGTTCTGCAATATATCGCAATATTTCCTTTCAAAATACTGTATTGGTATTAAAAAGTGCTGTATTGATATTTTTAGCTATTTATTCAAATGCAGATATTGTGGAGGTTCACTTTTGTTTTTTGCTTTTCTTTTATTTATTATTATTTAACACCGTTTTATTAAATAATGTTGGTTTCTTTGTTGGGATGGAAATAAAATAATGTTTTGATGTTAGTTCTGAACTAATAGAATATGAACGTTTGAACAGGATCTTAAACTGTAATGTCTGTGAAACGTAATTTCAGTTTGAACACAGGAACATTTTGTGATATAACATTAGATCCTTTTGGGATCAAATAAAAATGTGTTTAGTATTTGTATATACTTCTGGTGTAATTCAATTCTTCAAGGAAACAATCATTTAAAAAAAAAAAGAAACAAAACCAATACATAATTGCCGTATTAACAGTATCATGATATATATCGTATCGTGATCCTAGTATTGTGAGTTGTATGGTATCGCCAGATTCTTGCCAATACACAGCCCTAGCTTTATAATTGTTTATAAGTGCTGATTCTAACAGGTTTAAAGTTAAATTTAAGACCTTTTTAACATCTTTTTAAGACTTTTTACAACAGAATTTAATGCCCATTTCCAATGTAGGAAGTAGCGCATTACAAAAGTAAGGCATTACAGTAACAAATTATTTTTTGCTGTAGCGCAGTCGTGTAGGGAAAACTTGTAACTGATGCTGCCTTCACATGCTATGAGAATTACGGTAAATACTGGTTAAGGACTCGAAAATTGGTCGTGAAGAGCAGGACTGACCCTGAAGCCATGGACAATTACTCAGGCCTGTACATTACATTACGCCCTCTGATTCTATGATTTTCATACTTCGCCAAAGAGACGGACAACCTCATTTTAAAGCGCAGAGGTGAGGCGACACCTGACGACCTGCTAACATCCAAAAGTGCGTCTCATTTCACTCTCTCGGGATGCAACCGGTGGCTTTGACACAGCTTAAAGTCTGACCAAAGTAGCGAGAAAGAAATGAATGAGGGAGGAACAACGGCACAGAGGAGGTGTAAAAAAGTCAACTGACGCTATATAATTGTTTATAAGTGCTGATTCTTACACAGGGTTCCTACAGGTTTCTACAAGCTAAATTTAAAGGTGGGGTAGGACATCTTGGAAAACAGTTCGAGCAAGCTACATTTTGAAAATACTACTGCTACTACTACTACTACTACTACTACTACTACTACTACTAGGGCTCCTGCGATGGGGTGGGTGTCCCGTCCCAGTGCATTGAGCCGACCAGGTGAACCAGTGTTTTCCATCGCTGGAGTGTCTTGTGCCAGCTGCTCTGCGTCCTCAATGGTAACTCCATGTTGTTGGAGGTCGCCTGCAATGACGTCGAGCCATCAGGTGCAGGGCTTGCCTTGTGGTTGTTTCCAGTCTGCGGCCTTTGGATCAAACTGAAGGATGGCTCTTGTTGAAAATACACAATTCAAAAGTCCAAGCCCCGTTCTTCAGACACCGGCCCCGGCTCGCAGATCCATGTCAGCGTTTATGCTGGTAAGGATTTGCTATGGCACTGCGCCATGGCATTGTGCCCACGGCATTGAACCCCCCCCCCCCCGGAACCGTGCGTGTGCACCACTGACTAAAACAAGACTAAAAGTCATCAGTTTTCGTCCACTAAAACTAGACAAAAATAGTCTAGTCTGTAGAAATTATTCTGACCAAAATATGACAAATGCTCAGAGTTTTAGTCAACTAAAACTTTACTAGATGAAAAAACTATGGACGTGATTAAAACTAATAAAGACTGAAATGAGAGTTTGGCTCAAAGACTAGACTAAGACTGAAATTAAAACAGGCTGACAAAAGCAACACTAGTAAAAGGTCACAATAAATTGCGTCAGCCATTTTTCATATCGCTACGACAACAAAAGCACTTGAACACACCGCACTTGTAATTTTGAATTCACAAGTGGAAAGGACCATCTTCCTGATAGCATGTGAAGGCAACATAAGAGGTGAGAAAATTGCAATTCAGATTCCCGAATTTACCTCATTTTAGGATCTTTTCTCCAGATCGTGCAGGAAAATACTGTTGTGGAGGCGTAAACAACCAAGAAATTTGTGGAGAATGGATTGGTTGTCAGTCAGGCCTTCCTTCATTGTGCACAAGTGAGAAACTGACAAATGAAGCTTCACCCTCTTTCAGAAGTCACCTGCGCTAATCTTAAATGTGATTGGTTAATATGATGTATGACGCTGTTGCTAAGCAGAAGAAAGAAAATAAGATACAAACAGACAGAATGCAAGACCATGGAGTTGTCCTGGGAAGTTTTAGGGAGTTGGGTTACGCTGTATCTTGTGGTATCGTTAGGGACAAAGTAGCTAACAAAACATGCGGAATTGAGAAACTTAGAGTAAACATTCATATCTAGGCCTGTGGTTAGAAAGTGAATGAAAACTGAAGAGCTATCACAGGTGTCTTATAAACTAATAGAAGACGTATGGTCAGTATTAAAATCAGTATTAACAATACATTTTAGGTTGGGTTGCAATTTTTGTTGACGATACTGCAACAAATATATACTAACGGTAAAACTAATGATTATTGTCTTCTTTTTCCTTCAATACAGGAACCTATTTTGATCCATTAGAGTTTTCCAATGACTCAATAACATTTTTACGCAAGCATAAAAACCAAAATTTAACTCAATCTGTCTTAATTTTGGCAATAAAGCTTGTCCAATATGTGGTCACATGACTCAAGTGTGTAGACCAGGTGAAATAGAGGCCAATGAACTACCTGAACAAATAAAAGCTCTGATATTTGTTAAATATTGTTTGTTTATTGCAATACAGTCAATAAAAAAAAATCACCACCCTACCTACAATGATATTTCCAGTCCAATGTAATTCAATCTATCTTTTATGCTTATGGTAATTTGACATTTCTCATGATAATTATCAATATAAATCTTATTTTCTTAGATTTACTGCAGTTCATCACATCCTCCCCAGTATAATAAACATGCATCTACGTACGCTCATACACAGCATGCAGTGCGCACACTAACAATGTATCTGACGGTAAAAGTGAGCCATGGGGCGAATCTGAAAAAAGAGACAGGAGTGAAGGAAAAAAGATGATGATCATTAGTATTTGATGGATCTAATGACCAGGTGAATTTATGTAAAGCGGCGCCGGATAATGGGAAAGAGGCGAGAGGAAGGAGAAAATCATTTAGTGGGAGAGAAGAGGAGGGGGGAGTATATCAATGGCATGCTGAGGAGGAGGAGAGGGGGAGGAGGTTACAACAACAAGCTGAGAGGCATCATGACCGAAGATATAGATCAATAACCCTTCCATTATGTTTTGAAGAACAGGGAGATGAGAAGGGGAGGGGGTGGCGATGGGGGAATAATTTGCTTGATAAGTACGCGAGGTGGGGAAGCATGTATTTGTACGGGGTTCTGACAGGGTCACATAAACAAGTGGCAGCATCTCTCCCCGGAGGACCAGCGATGATGATGAGGAGGGGGGGGGGGGTGAGCGCCGGGACGTACTCCGGCAGCATCTCTCTGCTGGCAGGTAAAAATAAAAGTCAACAGGAAAGGGCTGGCGTGATAGCCGCCATCCGTTACGGCTAAATTGAACTGTCAGCCCCTCGGTGTCATTTCCACGGCTGGATGAGAGGGAGAGGAAAAAGCAGAGAGAATTATGGGGGTATTCACTGGGTGATCAAAGCTCGCAGCGGGAACGTTACGGCAAATTAACTCCCGAAGACGAAGACGGCCGAGCGAGGGTAGGGCCGTCGGAGAGACAGAAGGATAGGAGGATAAACAGGCCGAGGGGAAGCTGAGGATACGTATCTGTTTCCTCCGTGGCGTTAAAACCCATTCCATCAGTGGATGCATTTGGTTCATGTTAGCACCCATAGACAAGGCCGCTGTTTATATTATACCGGTACGAACGCCAAAGCACGGCGCGCTGTGTTTACAGAAAGCGCTGCAGCTCCCAACTTGATTGCATGTGATTTCGGATATACATTATGTGCAAAAATGTTAAAACAATTCATCGGTTTCACTTTAAGTCGGCCCCTACGCTGTCATTGTGCATAGATAAACATGTGCGTAGAAATACACACTGGCATACGGCAGGAAAAAAAGCCTGCTTCTGTCTGCGTGTTCTTGTGTCTTGGCACGGATATGCATGTTATTGTCAAGGAAATGTGGAGTGAGTTTAGAAAAAAAAACGTAAAAAATAAAAGTAGGCCTTGTTTCCATCAACTGGTCTGACGCAAATGAACCGGTCTTCACAATGAAAAGCACGGATCTTGACAATGTTATTCACTGAATTGTTCGATAAGGATATGAGTAGTAGTAGCATTCCTGCTAGACCTTGTCTAAATATCGTCTGTATACAAGGATAAGTTGTTTAACCAACGGTAGGAAACAGTTCAATTCCTGCCCCCTAGTGGCCATGGTCATAAAGGCTGAGGATGCCATGTGATTTAAGGTAGTTTAACCCTATAACACCAAATGTATCATATTTGACACATGAGTTTTGAAGCCCTCTACATGATCAGTTTGATATTTGTTTCTTGAAAAACCTGATGTATACAATTAGATACATGCAATGCCCAGATAATCCACCAGGGGGGAGGAGTTCATGCACCAGAGGCCTTTCCAGTGACACTACAAGACTGTTATTAACAAGGAAGGAGGCAGAACTGTGACAATTTTGAAAAGGAATTACCAAATTTTTTAGACATGTTTGTGTTACATTATGTTTTTGTTGGTTCAAAAATAATATTTGAGCATTGAGACCCGATGTATCAAATATGATACAAAACTGAAACTCATACATGGAAATTGATATTTGAAAAAAAAATGCTTTGAGTTGTTCAGAGGGACCAAAAAGGCTCCAGTTTCAAAGAACTAGAATTTTCTGTCGATGATTTAATGGTTCAGGATTTACAGGGTTAATTCAGTCTGCATTTTACCCACCCTAATATACACAGTACTTAGCATTAGCATTAACAATTAGCACACAGTACACATCAGGAGCAGTGAGTTGCCATGGAAAGTGCTTGGGGACCAACTTCATCAGTACAACATTCAGGAGCACTGACACTAGTATTAACCTATAATCACTTCTACACAGAGGTCCAGGAAAAAAGGTGAGATGGTGATCCCACCTTTTTTCCACCACTGACCAATTTCCACAGCCAAAGGAGTAACAGAGGTGAGACAGGCTGGACTTGTACACAGTTCTGGAATCAAAGGGGCGGTGACGTTACACAGTGAACAGTATGACATATAAAATGCACGTCAGAAATATACAGAGCATAGCAGTGTTGGCTCTCAGAACAAGTTGACTCGTCTTTCACTGTTCCACAAATGTTAGCCTGGATAGAGTGCCCCACCCGAAGTGACAACAGCTCATGGATTTCGGAATCTCCCCAGTTCGACATCTTTCTGGTTGCATTAATGTTTGTTTACTGTACACGGACCGCGCTCATTTTTAAATCACCCAGGCGTGGGGCTCGCACACGCAATATGTCATTCAATTTTATTTGTAGAGCCCTATATCACAACAAGGTTGCCTCACAGGGCTTTACAGAATTAGTTGGATATGAAAACAAAGAACAGTCAAATAAACAGCAGATGAAGGAAATGGATTAATATCCCAGGTCATCAAAACATCCCACCTTGGTTGCGGAACGAGAGGTACTCCTTTTACATAGCGTTCCAGAATCACGATTCCACCTTTATCACAGCTCTGTTATTACCTCCAGGGGCGTTAAAGAGGTAGGACCAAATGATCCGCCATCTAGTTTACACAGATGTCGTTCCGGAATACAGGTGAAATATTCCCGGAACAAAAGTGCTGTGTAAAAGGGGCTTATATGTACCTGTTTTTAATGATGGGAGAGATCGGAGAACCCAGATAAAACCCTTAGATGAACATGGAGAACTCAACACACAAAGGCTCCACAGAACATGGAACCCTCTTGCGATAAGGTGGAAATGCTAGCCACTATGCTACCGCGCCGCACCATATTAAGGTCCAATAAAACAACGCACTAATACGACTTTATTTCATTTTCCTG
Organism: Sphaeramia orbicularis; assembly: GCF_902148855.1. NCBI lineage: Eukaryota > Metazoa > Chordata > Actinopteri > Kurtiformes > Apogonidae > Sphaeramia > Sphaeramia orbicularis. The sequence goes on from NC_043963.1 coordinate 10,074,656, forward strand.
TTAATCTTTATCTCCTGAGACTGAAGTTGGTTTTCTCCAGATATGCACTTGAAAAAAATGTTCTAATGTGAGATTATGTAAAAAGATGTATGGCTTGTGAAAAAAACAGGACCATTATTTACTCTGGTGACTTTCAGATAGGGGCTGAAGGGGGGTGCCGTGGTTCGCACTGTCGCCTCACAACAAGAAAGTCCTGGTTTGATGGAGTTTGACAGAGTTTGCATGTTCTTCCTGCATCTGTGTGGGTTCTCTCCAGGTACTTCCTCCCACCACCCAAAGACATACACTTCAACAGTTGGTCAATCCAATCTAACTCATAGAGAGTGAATGGTTGTTCGTCTGTATAATATCAGTCCTGGGATGAAATGGTCACATGTCCAGGGTCTAGCCAACCTTCACCCATTGGTCGCCGGGACCCCCACAACCCTATTGAGGCCTATGAATGGATGGACTTTAGAATGGAAGAATTGGTCAAAAGCTATAAATCACCTTCCATTCTTCCATTGGAATGAATGGGATGAGATCTGTTGTTAGTCTCCTAAAGAGGTGGGGCAAGAGGAAACCATGTGACAATAAAACAGGAACTCCCTCTCCTGGGTTTCGTCATGATCTTAACAGGGTTTGTATGCATTTTTCGAGGACAAACTCAAGCACTTTTGCAGGTAATTTTCGAACTTTTCCAGCATAGCACCTTATGTCTGGGTTAAATACATATCTGCAGGAATACATACACTCAGGATTCTTATTTTTTTCACTTCTTATCACATGATGTACATTGTATTATGTTATAAACATCTAAAATTATGTTTCATAATAGCAAAGACTTTAGAAATGAAAGGCGAACACAAAGTTTTATCAAACAAAAAACAGGAGGCCACTTGGCATTCTGCAGACACACTTGCACCAAGACAAACATTAAGATCAAAATGTACCTGGAGTCAACGTGAGAACACCTGCTAATTTTCTTTTTTTGACATAAAGTTTTATTTTTCAAAATGTACTGCACATCTGTAAGCAGCTTTGGCTTAGTACCTAACCTGGCAGAGTTCATATTAAAAGTAAAATCAATCAATAACATCACAGAGCTACAATTACAAGCACTTACAAGCACTTAAACTAAAACTCAAGCACTTTTCACACTTTGAAAACATTAAAATTCAAGCATTTTCAAAGATTTCAAGCACCTGTATGAACCCTGTCTTAAGGATATTCACCTGTTCTAACTGTGACATCTCTTAAAGGATGAGACAAAGGAATAATTGGGTTTAATTATTCTGCACATACCTGTTGCTACTTGTTCTGTAAACCACTCGGTTCAGACTAACTTGGACCTCCCATTAAGTGCAATAACTTCTCTCAAAAAAGCCATAAAAACCACCTCAAGTGAGAATAAAACTTGGTGAAATTGAGGAAGTCTTTTTCCAATTTCCATCTTCATGCTTCAAATGCAAATAAAAACACAATGCACGGCTGTTACTTTGTGCACATGGTTGCACATACAGCCCCCCCCTCCACCCCAGCACCCCCCACCTCCACTCTGTCTCTATCCCAATGCTTAAATATTTATCAAGATTCCTGTTATTGTATTAACTATTTATTGATTTATAATTTAAAAGATTTATAGTGACTCCATAGAACTGCAGGGGTGAAAGACTTTCACCGCCGTAAAAAAAGGGACTCGTCCATGGCTATTTATTGTCTTATGATGTTAAATCTGAGCCCATTTGCCTCTTGGCCGTCAGAGAAAGTAGTAAAAACTATAGAAAGACAGAGAGCCACAGAGACCACGAGACAGAGAAATGAACCGGGCGGACAATCCACGTTCGATATGGCTTCTGGTTAGATGCCGGTGAGTGAAATCCTCCATCTCCCACCGGTGCCAGAGCTTCGGCAATGAAAATGTATTGCATTCCTCCGTCTCCGATTGATTTACATCTTCAGGCTCTTTCTACACAACCACGACTCTCACCTCTGCTGTCAGTGAAACGAAAAGGAGGAGGAGGAGGCCAACGCTTAATGCTTTACAAAATGCTAATAAATGTCAGTTCATACTCTGAATCAAACATAAATGAGATAATCACATGTGAAGTGGAAAAGATTGACTTCTAATCAATTAAAAACATTATTTGATTAAAATTTTCCTAAACTAAAGCTAAATTCCCTTAAATTCACTGCCATTCAACATTGGTTCCACTATTGTGTTTCGCACAGGCACATATTGTGATGAGTTGGATACAAATCTGTTGAAGACTGCAGTGCACATATTGTCTGTATATGTGATTTGACTAGTTTGTTGCGACAGGCAGACAGACAGACAGACAGACAGACAGACAGACAGACAGACAGACAGACAGACAGACAGACAGACAGACAGACAGATAGATAGATAGATAGATAGATAGATAGATAGATAGATAGATGGATAGATTTACTTATACTTTAATGTTGATATTGGTATTTCTATATCGCTATAAAAAAATTATATATACTCTTACACAGTTGTTATTGTTATTTCTATATAGATATGTTCTATATGTACTTTTAGTGTTTTTTTTCAGCTGGAATAAAGGACAACTTGTTTGTCATTTTCAGACATGTCTGTTTCACATCTTTACCATTTTTTTCAGCTATTCAAATAATCATTCAATTGAACCCAAGAAAATAAACTATAGATTAACCGATTGCAAAAATAATTGATAGCTGCTGCTCTAATCATATATAGTATAAATTATAAGGAAAATTACATGTTATTAGAAATGATCACCAATGATACATTGTACTTACATATGTTTACATTTAGCATATATGTAGTGGATTATGATGTAGAGTTATATATACGATTATATTGATTGATATTGACATATATACAGTTACAGAAAAAAATTATGAGACTACCTCATTTTCTTCTGGCACACATAAATATAACAGACACAACTGCACTGGTGTTGTTTATGCAACACAGCGTTTACGCAGTGTCACAACATTTATTTATGCCCACAGTTGTGTTAACTTTTTACCGTGTCTTGTACTGACCGAGTGGGACCTCTGTGTACAGTCGTCTCCATCACATCTCAAAGATTCTGTGGAAAAAAAGGTTAGACCACCCTTGTTTTCTTCAATTTCTTGTTCATTTTAATGTCTGGTACAACTAAAGGTACATTTGTTTGGACAAATATAATGATAACAACAAAAATAGCTCATAGTAGTTTAATTTCAGAGCTGATATATATCAATTTTCCATGTTTTCTTGATAACAACCAAAATCACTTCAGTTCTTACATCAATTTCTACGGCATCGTGCTGACAAAAACAGTGCTTTTAGGCATTCCATGTTTTCTTTTCTGTCTGTTTTAGTCACATGATACACACGCGTTAGTAACTGATTGCATAACTATTGTTTCTGATGAGTTATGATGGTCTAATATTTTTTTCTGTGACTGTACATGTTGTATAATTGTATAAGTATTGATTAACTGATATAGTTGTGTGTTGTATTGTAATAAAGGGGTTGGAATTGGAAGTGTTTACTTCTTCCAACTACTTTTCAGATGTGTAAAAAACACTAAAATTATCTTAATTATTCCTTTTGTATAATAGTATAAGTTTATTTTTTGGTTATCTTATTAATTTGCTTTTGTTAGTGGTGTATGTGCTTTTTAAACATCCGAAATAAAACGTACATTCATTCAAAGTGTCAGCGATGACGGACGTTAATTTAGTCAGATCAGGTTTTATGTCCACATTTTTCCACACCGGTGTTTTGACTTTGAAAACATATCCTGACAGGCAACAGTTCTTTGGCGAATCTGTGGAATTTGCGGTGGCACCGAAAGAATAAAAACAAAGTATTAGAGTTAACACGAGTGCAGCAAGTAATTTGTTCCCTTGTTAGGCAGGATTGGGACAGCCTTCTAAAAAAAACAAAAAAAAAAAAAAGAGGGGCAGATTCATCATAATTCAAGGGCTCAATCAAGAGACAAGGGATGGAGAGGGGGGATAAAAGTGTGCGGTGGCCGGCAGGAGGAAGGATGCTTGGCTCGGGGAGTGGTGGGCGATGGCAGGAGGGAGCGTGCAGAGAAAAAGAAAGGTGTTGGGAGTGAAAGGCAGAGGGGGCTTTTATGCAGTGCCCGGTGAGTGACAAGGAAACCATTAAGGGAGTAGCACTGGCCAAAGGGATTAAGTCCACACATGCATGGCTATTATTCAAGCTAATTAAAGGCTCTTTTTTCTGGGAGGCCAGGTTTACCTCTACAACAAAGCCAGCAGAGAAAGAAGCAGGAAACTGCTGAGGCGATTATGCCTAGCTGGCAAATCTTTAGCATACGCTGATCTAGGGGGGAGGCCGAGGCGGGGGTGAACAATTTAAATAACCTCGTGTGCACTTCGCTGAAAAATCTAATAAATGAAAAGCCATTTTAAGGGACTGTAAAGCACGGTCCTCCCATTATCTGTGATTCAACCTCTTAATATAATATGTTCAGAGTATTCGGAATTTCACAGTCATGATTCAGAGTTGATCAAATTGCTGGGTTTTAATTACATAAAACAAAAAAAGGGACTTGACATAAGACATAATACATTAAGTGCAGTCACTTTGTAGCAGCCCTGAGTCAGTTACGTTTAAAACATCTGTTAAAAAATCTTTTCCTGTCATTCAGGATTCATTTATATCTGAAGATTAATGCAAATGTTATTTAGTGAAGCTTCATTTTTACTTAAACTGGACTCTGTGGATCCTGTTACACTATGCTTTATCCATAATGCTGGTTTACACACTCACTAGCTCTATTTTATGTGAATTTGTAGAGCCTCTTCAAATCAGAGTACACACATTCATATGTTGCCTCTTATTTTTAACAGTTTAATAGATAAACTGAAACCCAACATCTCCAGTCTCTTATCCGATTGGACTAGTAATTACAGTACTACATTAAGCGGATGGATGGATGGATGGATGGATGGATGGATGGATGGAGAGACAAGTGCATGGATGAACTGATGGAGGGACAGATGGACAAGTGCATGGATAGATGGATGGATGGACAAGTGCATGGATGGATGGATGGATGGACAGACAAGTGCATGGATGGATGGATGGAGGGACAACTGTATGAATGGATGGACAGACAAATGGATGGATGGATGGACGGACGGACAGACGGACGGACGGACAGACAGACGGACAGACGGACGGATGGATAAGTGCATGGATGAGTGATGGACTGATGGATGGATGGATGGGTGGACAGACAAGTGCATAGATGGATGGATCAAGGGACAAGTGCATGGATGGATGGATGGATGGATGGATAAGTGCTTGGATGAGTGATGGACTGACAAATGGATGGATGGATTGACAGACAAGTGCATAGATGAATGGATCAAGGGACAAGTGCATGGATGGATGGATGGATGGATGGATGGATGGACAGAGACGGACAAGTGCATGAATGGATGGAAGGACAGATCACAATCCTAAATCACTCATTTTCAATATTAAATGCATAACTTCTCAGCTCAGTCCAGTGTCTTCCTCAAACACCGTATTTTAAACCACTGGCTGTCCACTGTCTTCACTAATTCAGTCATACAAAAAACATAGTAATTAACTGCCAAGATAGTTAAACTAAAGTACTGCAACCAGTGATACGCCTGTCCGACAGGGCCCACCACCCGTCTGCGGCAGGGGGGGTCAGTGGAGGTTCTGTCCCTGGTGGCTGTAAATGGCCGCCAAGTGTCTTTGCTGGGGGTATTTCACCCTAACAGCTCCTTGGAGACTGTGGAGGAACCGCCAGCCCCTGGAAAAGCAGGAGGCTTTACAAATGCAGACAGCCCCTAGGACTGACAGAGGGAGGGAGGCAGGTTAAAGGGAGGCTGGGGGGCGGGGGGCATCACTTTACTGGTTTTCCACCCACGCACATGCCACAGTGGATCAGTCAGCTGGGATTGCACCTGACACTTGACATGCAGCCAACAGAGCAGACAAGCACGGAGGGATGAGAGAGAGAGAGGGATGTTAGGGATGAATGACAGACAGCCGGCTGACTGGAGGAGGCGGGGGTAATGGGGTGTGAAGCCGAAGACCTCGGGAGACAGCGAGGGAGGCCATCTGCCCGTCAGCCCACGGCGGCCCACTCGTCTTCCACACCCACTCCCTCCCCATCCTTCACTGTCTCATTCAGTCACACACACATCCAAACAGTGCACTCAGCTCCTGTCAGGACCCACGCATTAACAGGCACATCCCCGACACACTAACTATCTGACACCTGTTGGAAATAGGCCACCGCTCACTCAAGTGCAATTCCAGAACGGGAGCTGAAGGTTACTTAAGGTAAAGAGTAGGGGTGTGTATCGGCAAGAATATGTCGATACGATACAAATCACAATACTAGGGTCACGATACCATATATCACGATATATCATGATACTGTTAAAAAGGCCATTTTTTGTTTGTTTCCTTTTTAAATGATTATTTCCTTGAAGAATTGAATTACACCAAAGATATGCACAAATGCTAAACACATTTTTATTTGATCAACACAGGATCTAATGCTATATCACAAAATGTTCCTGTGTTCAAACTGAAATTGTTTTACAGACATTACAGTTTCAGATCCTGTTCAAGTGTTCATATTCTATTAGTTCAGAACTAACAATGGAACACTATTTTTGTGCAATCCCAACAAAGGCACTAACATTATTTAATAAAAGAGTGTTAAATAATCCTACTATAATGGACGTTCTGTGTCCAACCGACACGTGTCCCGATGTTGCAGCACGGGAGGGTGTACGGGTGCAATGCCACTGTTGCACCACGGGAGGGCGCTATCATACAATAGCACGACGGGTACCGTGCCGCTAGTAATGAAAGTTTACTTTTTTCGCTCTGAAACACAGAGAAAAGTTTGGAATTGACCTTATTTATATATTATTGTGTTATATTGTCATATATGATAGATTATTTTACTGGTTCAGCCCACTTGAGATCAAATTTAACTGAATGTGGAACTGAACTAAAATGAGTTTGACAGCCCTGGTTTAGAACATGTAAATGGTTCCAGATATCAGTCTAGTAATAAATGAAATATAAACAAAAAGAAAAACAGAAAAACAAAAATGAACCTCCGCCATATCTGCATTTGAATAAATACCTAAAAATATTGATACAGTACTTTTTACTATCGTTACAGTATTGAAATATTGCGATATATTGCAGAACCGATAATTTCTTACACCCCTAGTAAAGAGGGAAGGGAAAAGAAGGAAAAATACTGGAGGTTTTTGTTTAGTGATGATTTAAGTCAAAGTCAAACAGCTTTAGGGCTCATTTATGCTCTATAATCAGGGGTCTCAAACTCGTGACCCAGGACCCAATTGAGGCCAACAGGATGATATTTTGTGGCCTGTTATTTGACATCAAATTTATCTTAAAATTGCTGGATATTGTATATATTAAAACATTAGACATGATTTATAAAGTAAAAAATAATACCATTCAAGAGTTCTTTAAATTAAGAGAGTGACTATAATTTAAGAGGTCTTTATATTTTTGAATGTATGAAAGTGAGGACAAATGTGAAATTCAGATGTATTTTGGTTGTGGGTGAGAAATTATGGAATGGACTTGATGAATTCAAGTTGTTCACTTCTCTGACAAAATTTTAAAAATACCTTGAGTATACAATCATTCTGGAATATTAAGTGGAGATGGTAGATGTGTTCTTGTTTTGTTATTGATTCTTTTGTTACAATGACAATGCTCATTGATGTACACATTTAGATTAATGTAAGTGGTGTCAGGTAAAAAGGATAGGTGGAAAATAAGCTTCTGGCCTATTCTTTTTTTTTGTTTTTTGTGTTTATTGTGGTTGTACTGCGTGCGGTGATTACTGTATACACCAAAAAAAAAAAACCATTCATTCATTCATTCATTCAAAGTTTAGTGTTAGTGCGGCCTGCACGTAGTTCTTAAATGCAACTTTTTTACTAAGTCTTGCCACGTTTTTATTTTATTTAGTTTTATCACTTATGGGATACCGTAGATCAGTGGTTTCCAACCTTTTTTGGTTCGTGACCCCATTTTCACATCACAAATTTCTGGCGAGCCCAGACATTCAAAACGGAGACTTTTTTTTTTCTTTCCGAAAATTAATTTGTTTTTGATCATGTAATAGTTTGCTATACTATGTTGCAAATAAACATTAATTTTAGATGACATTTAGTCTATAAAATGTATATTATTATGGACAGAGGCAGAAAAGACAGGTGTAGATTACTGCACAAAGTGAAAATTTTATTTTCCTTGGTCAGGATATGTACAGTCAGTCCAGCTTGGATTTACAAGGCTGACAATTAATACTGAATAAACAGTAACTCAAACTATGAATTATGAAAGAGCTGCAGCATCTGAAACCGACCACAATGAACATTTGACAGATAAATAGTGCCACAGTGCTTCAGTTTCAGCTTCACAGTTTGTCATGTCTTTTATGGATTGTGACTGTTTCTCTAAACTATTTTTTATTACTAAGTTTTTGTTTTGTTTTTTTTAATCAATTACTAGAAATTCCAAGTGACCCCATATGGGGTATCGACCCCAAGGTTGTAAAACACTGCTGTAGATAGTCTCGTGACAGCTTCCGGCCGCATTTGTTGTAAACGGTTGTCAAGCTAGCCAAGTGCGAAGCACCTGGGGAAGTATGAATTAGGGATGCAAATTATCGATTAATCCATTAATCATTAGTTGGCTGACCTTATCGATCAATTAACGATTAATTGGTAAGTGACGATTTTCCTGAGAACTGGAATTTCTCTTTCAATAGGGTCTATAAGAATAAAAGAATAATAAATATTGTTTATATACTTCATGAAAAAAGCATGTCATATTCCTTAATGATTGATTTATTGTACCACTGGATACAGTATAGGCAATGACATTTATGGAGTAGAAGTAAATAAAATCTGCAGAGGAATGACAAAATAAATGGATCTGAAGAGGGGCTGTTAAGAAGAAATGGGCATTTCTGACTTTGCATCACTGACATGATGGAGCGAGATTTCAGCGGAGATGCATAATATTTCTTGCAGTTTAAAGTTCAAACGTTTGTTAAAAACAGGTGGATTAATATGTAAAGGGTCAGAGATGATGATTAACTTTATTAATACCCAAGGGGAAATTCGTGCAATCAGAATAAAGGTTAAAACAAATAATGAGTGAATTATTTGACAGAATATTCAGTAACTCTTCAGTCTCTCACCCATCTTCCATTTTCGAACATTACAACTACTACTACTGCTACTACTACTACTTAACTAAAAAGCATAAAAAAAAGCAAAAAGCTTGAGCATTTTTTTCAATTAATTAGTAATATAAAATGTATTAAACATTGACACCGCTGTGTTTTGTTACTTCCTGTTGCAGCTGATGTATGCATGTGTAGGATTACTACTCTGGATACTTGAATAATTGTGGATTTTTAAAGGCTGATACAATAGCAATACTCAAGAAGAATCCAACCCAATCCAGCAGCCACCTCGCCCACTTCATTGGGAAAATTACTATTAGACTGTACATCAAGGTCAAATTAATTATTATTTTTCCACTAATTCGGTTATTTTCCAGTATTTCCAGCGGATAAGCCTAACATTAGCGATCTGCTAGTAGTTGTGCCAATAATTATGGATTGTACAACATTTGCGTCAATGAACTGGCCGTACCAATTAACCCTTAAAAACCTAGAACTTTTTTTTATGATTTCTCTAGATTTAAACTCTCCTACATGATTTATCACCATTTACTGTAAAATTATCTTTCACATTTTGCATTTTTCAGTAAAACTTGTTTTCAGGAACTTTCCCATATTTTATTTACTGATTATGTAGATGTTCATAAAAGCTCAGAGGAAATTCAAAGGTTATTACATCAGAACAGGGAAAAATGAGGAAAAATTAGATTATTTTCCAGCAAAATATATCACTAATGCATGTGAATCAATGTTGCAGAAGATCACACATTTTAATATAATTTTAAAGCCTTTGTTATACTGGAAATTTAAAAAGATGCTTCAAGTGTGCTGACTATATTAAAATTGTCATTTTACATTGAAATATTCGTAATTTCCCCGGATACCAAAGATAGGAGAGCCTTGGGACATAAATTTGTGCCTTGAAGTACATGTGGACGGCTAGGTCAGTAAGTAATGCTACGGTTTACGATGTTCAAATCTGAGCAGGAACACTTGCATTTTTTTCAACATTTTACATAATGAAACAGGGAGACGCCGGCAGATTAATCCATAATCGATAAAGAATTCTAACTAGCCATGGAAACATTAGCTTACCTCGTCATTGCTGATCACAGGGCTCATGCTAATGCTAACTAGCTTCTGTAAAGCAGGGTTAGGGTCAGTAATGAGCATACGTCCATGTGGACAATGGACTGTCTTGTGCCGTCTTCACCCATTGGCTGAACACCAACAGGAAATAGAACTTTACACACACATTTTTAATTTCATGAAACGAGTTATATTTTGCTTTTTTAAATGGAATTATGCGTTTTCAAACATTTCCCTGTGGTCTACATAAACTGTAAATGCTCTGCTTGGGTCTGAATTCTTCATTAATTCAACTCCACAGGTCCATCTTCAACCCTATTTCTGAGTAATGACACCAGAAAGGTCATTTTGAGCGCTGGCCCTTTAAATGCAAATGAGCCACTTCAGGCCCCACCCCCTCCAGGTTGTTGACCGTGCTGCTCTGCCCCGTTCAACCAACAACTGAACATTTTAGGTAATCAGCAGTTTGGACATATTTTCAGTTTTTACTACAACCACTGCTGCTGACAAACAATTACAGCGTATTCGGAGAAATGTTCGTCGGAAGTCTGGACCTTATATGTGCAAATGTGCACATAACTAATTATAAAACTAGGGCTGGGCAAGTTAATGCGTTATTACCGTGTTAACGCATTCATTAAATAACGCCGACAATTTTTTTTATCTCCTATTAATGCCGTTCTGCCTTTCAAGCAAGTCTTAGTTCATTTAAACATACGGACTCTTATTTTGAAACTCATGCTTTTATTTTGGTGCTCCACACGCACTGCAGAACCAAGTGCCGGTGTGTGAGAGGAGAAAAGTGAGCGAACTTTCGAGTAATGCTGAATCAAACTTTGTTTAACTCCTGCAGAAGCAACGGCTGTATGTATCAATTATTCTGTAGTTTGCTAAATAATTTCACATGCAAATGTGCCGTTAGAAACACGTTTATGACGTTATTTTGCATGTGTTTATTACAATGTGTTATTAACATGTTTAAGCTAATTCGTTTATGCTAGCATTCAGAGATGGGTTGCAAATTCTTTATGCAGGCTCACGCTAAGTTTATGTACATTCATTGGTTGTGTTTAGGTATAATATACCACCCTCTGAACTAACCTTTACTTATTTACATTGTGATTAGCTCGATGCTAACTTGAATGGGAAAATCCATAGACACGCTAACGATTAGCATTTACAGATTAATTGGATTGGACCCTTTGCCGGGCCATTTTTGGCCCCCGGGCTGTATGTTTGACACCTGTGCATTACAGTAACGCATTACGTCCAACACTGGTCGGGGGGGGGGGGGGGGGGGGGTGTTGATGAAATACTGTGATCTGGACCGTCCTCAGAGCGATAAACACAAACATGGCTCTGGCGTTCCTCCTTCCTGTGCTGCTTTAACAATCATCATTATTTCTGGCAGAAGCAGAAGCCCACAGACATGCCTTAGCTCCCTCATCTGCTCCTGTTCAACCATCCATCCATCCCAACCATCCGTCTGTCTGTCTGTCTGTCCGTCCAGGGGTCTGTTTCCTAATTACCCCTTCTCTACCTTCTGTTGGGTCTCTTCATCCGTCTATCTGCTGACTCTGGCTCTCTGTGATAAAAAACAGTAACACGGGAGGGGGAACCAAACTGCTTCTTAATTTTCCCTGACAGCCTCCTTTAAACACACAGGCTCAAATCCACACTCTAATTGAAAGCACATTCCTATTCCAAACAAATTAAGCACAATTAAGGCCCCTGAGTTATGAGTATCTATCACTATGCGATGTTTTTGTAAAAATCACGGCGCTCTAGATCAAAGTCTCTCGACCCCTCGGCTTAATTGCCTCATTAAGAGCTCCCTTCTTTGTGCTACGGGCTTCATAAATACAGGGTCTGCTCGTTTCATTTGGGAATTACACTAAAAGACGCCCCTTAAACTAATCGCTTCCACGTTTTCAATAAAAGTTCATCTGTTTTTAGGTAGGGAACAGAATGAGATTTTCCTCCATTTATAGAGCATAATTTGCAAGGGCCTTTTTTAGCTCAGAGTGTGATCTATCGCCACAGCTGTGACAAGGCACAAACCTGTACCCATATTTAGCTACTTTACAACACGTATTAAAAAGGCTTTCCTTACATTAAGACCCAAACATCCACCGTCGACCAAAGGCATCTGCTGGTCTAACATGTTTAATACCTGTTCACTCACTAATCCTATCAATACGTGTAAATAATTGGTGTAAAATGCAGTTTTTCTTCAGTTTTCTCTGTTTTGATATAATAACCCACGTGATATTGTGAATTAAAATTAAAAGTGGTGTGTTATCTGTATGCATTATAAGCTTTCTGCGTGTATGTTCACGCCACGTAAAATAACATGAGATTAGCGGTTAGCGCAGTTAGGGTTACATTTAGGGTTAGGGTAAGTAGCTAGCGAATAGCACGATTAGGAGTTAGGGTTAGGTTTAGGCTTAGGACAAGTGGTTAGCGATTAGCACGATTAGCGGTTAGGTTTAGGGTTAGGGTAAGTGCTTAGTGATTAGCGCGGTCAGGGTTAGGTTTAGGGTTAGGGTACGTGCTGAGCAATTAGCACGATTAGCAGTTAGAGTTAGGTTTAGGGTTAGGACAAGTGGTTAGCGATTAGCACAATTAGCGGTTAGGTTTAGGGTTAGGGTAAGTGGTTTGCAATTAGCACAATTAGTGGTTAGGGTTAGGTTTAGGGTTAGGGTAAGTGGTTAGCGATTAGCACGATTAGTGGTTAGGGTTAGGTTTAGGGTTAGGGTAAGTGGTAAGTGATTAGCACAATTAGTGGTTAGGTTTAGGGTTAGAGTAAGTGGTTAGCAAATAGCACGATTAGCAGTTAGGGTTAGGTTTAAGGTTAGGACAAGTGGTTAGCAATTAGCATGATTAGCGGTTAGGGTTAGGGTAAGTGGTAAGTGATTAGCACAATTAGCGGTTAGGGTTAGAGTAAGTGCTTAGCGATTAGCACGATTAGCGGTTAGGGTTAGAGTAAGTGGTTAGCGATTAGCACAATTAATGGTTAGGGTAAGTGGTTAGCGATTAGCAGTTAGGGTTAGGTTTAGGCTTAAGGTTAGTGGTCACGGATATGTAAACCAGAGATCTTGGAGTACATTGACACGCAATCAAATAGCTTTGAATAACACGTGAAAGGATGAAAATGGGTACATATAGCACACCAAATGCCATAAGAACTGGCGTGACATACAACGCAATTTCAATGAGATCAGTCTGAATAACCACTAAATTTAGTCTGAGCTTTAACGAACATCTACATGGTACCCAAGTTAAAAAAAAAAAACAACCGAACAAGCGATTCCACGCACACCAGACCCCGCCCCTTGCATGTATTTTGCCCATTATAAGTAAATGGGAAGATTTTTTTAAAAGAAATGATGAAAAAATTTGAACTTGGACCTACTCTTCCCACAATGTAATGACATCTATTCTGGGTCACTGGCAATCTATAAACCCAATTTGGTACGAATTCAACTAATAGTTTTTCTGCGAAAGTGTTACCAAACAAACAAACTGAACAAAAAACAATATCCCTTGTCTTCCCTTCGGGGGGCGGGGTAAAAATGCCTGATTTTCAATGAAAAATACAAAACGCAGAGGATGATAGTACAATAAATGGTCATTAATCACTTAGGAAAAGGTTAGATTTAGACAAAAACTCAAGAGAAAGTCACCAAAAAAGTAGCTGTTAAAGTTAAAGAGCTATTAGTGACCAAAAGCAGCTACTGATTTAATTCTATTAATTCATGTAAATAATTGGTGTAAAACACAGTTTGTCATCTTTTCATGGTCATCAGATATGATCTGTTTGGACATTCAGAGGCTCCATAGTCACCATGGAAACACAGTCCTCTTCTACAACAGTGATTCACCAGTAAAACCCATGGAGTTGGATGGAGACACTTGTTTTTACATTCAATTATTGATATCTTTGATGAAAAAGTTTCTTTTTCTTCAGTTTTCTCTGTTTTGATAGAATAACCTTTGAGTTTTTATGATATCTAAATTAAGCATAGGAAATTACATCTGGGAAAATACATGAATTGGAGTAAAAAATGCAAAACACAGAGGATAATATTAAAATAAATGGTGATAAATCCCTTAAGAATGGTTAAATATACAGAAAAATACAGAAAAGTAGCACTGGGTTTTTATGGGTTTAAAAAAAAAAAAAAAAAAGAATCCGAGAGCTCATAACCGTGGATGCATTAGCTTTAAGGTCTTAGGTGCGGCATTTGACACATCATAGCAGGTGACAGGAAGAAGGTGTCGCCACCAGGAACGAGCAAATCACACGGCAGGAGGATGATTGTGTGCAGCTGAAATGGTTTCCTCCCTCCCATATCCTCCTCCTTCTTCCTCATCATCGCAAAATGCCATCCGAGCATGGCTGGCTTTTAATTTAATCTTATAAATGAGGTGCGCACTCCTAGACAACATGCTGTTCCAATTACAAATGGCTGCTTTATTGGGGGACAGCGACACAGGGGAAAGAGTGGGAGAGATAGAGTGAACGAGGAGGAGGAGGGGGAGGGGGGGGGTTATGAAGAAAAGAAAAAAAAAAAAAAAAAAAAAAGAGAAAGAGAGCCAGAGGAAAGATGGTGGTATGGAACATTTGTTAGTAATCCAATTCCACATACCATATGGCTTCATTACCATTATGCGGGAGAGAAGACTTCAGTCAGTCTGAAAATAAAGACCTACTTAGCCCCATCCAAACTGACCCCAAATGAGACATGTTTGTCTCCGTGTGACAGTGTTAGTGTTATTGCCCTGCTCTTGCATTCTTTGCGGTCGGTTCAGATTGAGCCTGAAGCTGCGCGTGGTTTCGCCATATGTGTGTGTGTGTGTATATACGAGCGTGCACGTGGCTTTAGTCCATGTCTGGGGTGTGTGTAAAGATAGGGATCGGGCGGTTTCCCAGTGACTGATTATTACGGAAGAGAGTCCTTAGTCATTACTGCAGAAAGAGAGAAAGAGAGGTGGAGGTGGAAGGGGGGGGTGGAGGGGAAGAAGGCCCATAAGCTAGCTCCATTCAGATGTGAAGATGACTGATAATGCAGGAGCAGCAGGACCCCTCGCTGGGTTCATTGGCCCCTAAGTGCTCTTTTGCTGAATGTGTCCCTTATCTTGCCCTGACAGCAGTAATAGAATATGCATAGCTCTATTAGCATACAAGGTAATGGCACCCTTGAGGGAGGGCACTGACATAAAACTTTAAGTAGAAATCAAAACATTGGTGAAGGCAGAAGCAGAATAAAAGGGGTTATTGTCACCCAGTGCAAACACGGCCCGAGGCCTCGACCGTGGCTGCACGCAAGGTATGCTGTCTTTACGCTTCCGTGCACATCTGTCTGCACACACACACTCATACGGAGAGAATTTAATAAGTTCTGCACACCCACATGCATATAAGTGTGCCATTTTATCATACGTACAAAGAACATATTACATATTACATATTACGCGCGTATTTTTCATGTACGCTCCCATACTGAATCATCCTCCTCGGGGCATCTAGCGCTAAATAAAGTGAAATGGGGTGCAAAACGTGGCAGCGTACCATCTTACCTCAAAGTCTCCAAATAAAAGAGAATACGTAAAGGCAGATTTATGGCGAGCCGAACACATTTGCCATTTCCATGAGCGTTCACACAGTAAAACAGACCTGAGAAAAAAACCGTCTAAATATCGGCCTAAAGTGCCAAAATGAGCTGTAATCGAAGGCATTTAGGAGAAATAAAACAGAACTCCGGCGAGACGTTTGCTGGCGAGACGTTAAGGGGGCTGACAAGAAGCGAAGGTGATGGGTACGGAAAGGTGATGAGAGGGGTTTTCGCGCGCACATTATCTTACTGTACTTTTCACTGGAGCGCAGGCTGAGCGGGGGTCAGACAAACAACACGAGGCTTGCCCGCACGACCGACGCTCGGCATAAGAAAGCAATTTACAGCTCCTTCCACGTCACCTAGAAAAATGATAAAGAGAGAGAGAGAGGCCGAGTCCAGTGAGAAGCCTAATTTCGTCTAGTGGGACCGGACTGGGAGAGTGTTAGCTTTTCCACATATTAACTTTTATTAAATATATTAACCTTGGGGAAGAAGCCAAGGAAGTCGTGTCAGTAAAGGTTAAGAATTAACGCCACCGGGGCATGCCGTTTGGAGAGCGCAACGCCCCGCTCCCATACGGAACAACCTCTTCCCTTTTTTTCCCTCTTTTCTTTGTGCGGCTTCGGCGAGTGTGCGCAACAAAATCAACACTAATAAGGCAATAATATCAGTAATTGCGTCGTCAATTGTAATTACGGTGATTATGGAGTCCTCTTTGATATGCGGCGCTCCTCCGGTGTCGATACGAGCCATATGTGAACACGGGACAATTATGCTAATGATTCCACATCCGAGCGTGTAATTCTAATGTGAAATAAAGTTCACCACCTTGACTATGAGAGACTGGTGAGGAATGTGCCCCTGCGCTGAGAGCCTGGGCCATTACAGAATAGAATAGAATAGAATAGAATAGAATAGAATAGGGCTGGCTATCATGGCCAATTTCCTTAATCGATTCGATTTCTATTAATAAGGTTCTGAATCGATTAATTGCAATTCGATTCGATTCAGTATTAATTGATTGAGTCAGATTCATTTAATGATACCAAAGTACAATTTTGAGTTGTAACTTGACTATCTGACTACTGCAGCCATGCAACACAGAATCAATATGATATGAGAAAGGAAATAAATCTTGAAAAAAGGTAAACGACACGCACATCCAAAATAAGAGGTGTGCAGGATCCCAGAAAGTTAAACATGAAAAAATAAAGGAAGGTCCGCACAACCTGTGAGCTCCCAAACCATTTATTCAGTGACGTTTCAGGCCGAGGCCCTTCATCAAAAAAGGAAAGGAAATAAATCTGACATTTCAGCAGTAAATAGATGAATCTGCTCTGAAATAATGAACAGGACACAAACATGTCCATGTTTCTACAGTGGCTCAGAACAGACTTCTTCGTCCTCTTTTTTCTGTTTTATGGCTGGTGCTTCCAGCCTTAAGGCACATTACTATCACCCTGGGGCACTGCCACCAGTTTGGTTCCCCTGAAACAGAATCATGTTTGGCCCTTGGTACAAGAAACTCACAAGAGGGGGAAGGTGGGCGGGGCTTCGTGATTTCCGCTTTACTATTCCTCTAACTTCGTACTCAGCCACAGGCGATCCAAGTTAACAGTTCAAGAACGACTGGCTTCCGTGATCCGCCTCCACCAGCCAGTTCCTCCACACTGCAGGTTCGAATTTGAGGCCAGGAGGACCTCCCACAGAGGGTTTTCCCCACGATTTGAGTACGCAAAATTAAAAAGAAATCAATCCAAAATCGATTTTTTTTACCCAGCCCTAAAATAAAATAGAATAGAATAAGGGATGTAAACAATTAATCTGCCTATCTAACTATCAATTAACTGTCAATAAGAATTTGATTGATTAAATTATTAATTGTCGGTTAATTGCCCTTTTCCACGGCGGGATTAGTAATGTCGACAGTAGGGGGTAGGGCTGCACAATTTGGGAAAAAAACTGACTGCAATTTTTTTAACCCTGCGATATACAGTCAACCAAAATAGTGTATACACACATCAGGAAAAGAAAATCTTGCATAAATTTTTAATTTGCATAAGTACTTCTATATATATAGGTACCTCATCCAAAGTTTGATCAAATTACAATAACACTGTGTACTGTTGTACGATGTTTTCCCAACAGATGGCATTACTCTCATGAACGTAGCATCAACAAGTGACGTCTACAACCTGGTGGCGGTATGGTTGTTGATTGAGGAACGTAAGATCATTTTAAAGTGGTACTTCAAATTTGAGAATGTTGTTGAAGTCCAAAGACAATGGAGGCGTGAGTTTGGTTCAGAACCTCCTACACATCTGACAATTTCACGGATTTGTGAAGTTCGTCGTGCACATAAATGTCTGGAAGCCAACGGCCACCACTTAGAGCACCTCTTGTAATTGTAGAGGCCAAAGGTAACTTGAATTAATCACGTGATGTCTGAATAAATTTGATATTGAAATACTTATGCAGGTTTTTCTTTTCCTGATGTGTGTATCCATTATTTTGACTGACTGTACATTATGATATGAAAAGATACTCGGGAGGATATAATATCTGTGTGGTGCCAACGTAAATGGTCAAATTAGTTGTTCCTCTAGTTGTGGCAACAGGTGCAAGACAGTATCGACACAGAACATGTGTTTCAGTATCATCCTTCTTGTAGCCGAAATAATTCCAGATAACTAACGTTTTTCTTTTTGGCACCAAGTCTTCATTTACGGTGATTTTCTTGTGTTCGTTGCTCATTTTTCAATGTTGTTACCAGCGACTCACTCCAAATTGACTAAGAACGATTGTGATTGGTTGATTGCTGTGTGTAGTGTGCGTCAGGTACCCTTGAAATTAGATGAGAACATGTTGAGTTCATTTGCCTCCAACATTGCATGACCTGCGATGTGACTACTGCGATCACGTACATAGAGATGTCGATGCTCAAACGATATATTGTGCAGCTCTAGTAGTGGGCACCATTGCCCAAACTAGGCTTCATTGCTGAAGCTGAATGATGGGGGATTCACCCTGTCCGCCTCTACACACCAGTCCACAGGCTGCCGCTGTGACGCCGTGGCTGGGATAGCCGGTCATAGAACCAGATCATGGCGTTGATGAGTTAGAATCGCTTGAGGGACATGGTGGAGCAAAACACAAACCTGTTTGTGGGAGCGGTACACCTCCGCCTAAATACACGTACAAATGTGGGGTCGGTATCGGATCGGAACGTTTTCCCTAAAGGCTGGTCTAGTCCATGGTCATCTGGACTATCTTTTATAGTTGAAAACATCCTCCAGGCTCCTGATCCGGGCCACAGGTATTATATCCAGTGGTCACGAGAAAATAGCGGGGGAGTATCGCCGCTGAAATCTCGCTCCATCATGTCCAAACTGCCCCTCTTCAGAGTCATTTATTTTATTGAATTTATCTGCAGAATTTCTTTAGTTCTACTCCATAAATGTCATTACCTGTAAGATATCCAATGGTTCAATAAATCTGTCATTAAGGAATAAGACATGCTTTTTTCATGAAGTATATAAACAATATTTAGCTTTTATTCTTATAGACCCTATCGAAAGAGAAATTCCAGTTCTCACGAAAATCGCCGCCTATCAATTAATTGTTAATCGATCGATAAGGTCAGCCAACTAATGATTAATGGATTAATCGATAATTTGCTAATAATTCGGACTTCTACAACCCGTTTCAATTCTTTCTTAATTTGTTAAGTTTTACAGCTAGTTACTATACGACATTAGCACGTATAAGGTCAAGACTTCAGACGAACATTTCTCAGAGTATGACATAATTGTTTGTCAGCAGCAGCGGTTGTAGTAAAACCTGAAAATATGTCCAAACTTCAAACGGATTACCTCAAATGTTCAATCGTTGGTTGAACGGGACAGAGCAGCACAGTCAACAACCTGGAGGGGGCGGGGCCTGAAGTGGCTCATGTGCATTTAAAGGGCCAGTGCTCAAACCCACCTTTCTGGTGTCATTACTCAGAAATAGGGTTGAAGATGGACCTGTGGAGTTGAATTAATGAAGAATTCAGACCCAAGCAGAGCATTTACAGTTTATGTAGACCACAGGGAAATGTTGGAAAATGAAGAATTCCATTTAAAAAAGCAAAATATCACTACTTTAGAGACTTGCACAAGCACGCCGATATGCTACTAAAGTACTACAAAAACTACTAAAATATACAAAAGCTACCTTTATACTACTGATGAGAAATATGTACAACAGATAAGGATATATGCAGGCAATATAGGTGAGATTAGGGAAACAAGGTCCATGTATTGTGGCTTTCTCACTGAGGTAAGGTGAGTATTGCACAGAAATAACACAGAAATGAAAAACTGGGCTAGAGTCAGTCATCAGTGTAGGTCTGAATGAGAAAATTCAACACGACTGACCAATTATTGACACCGTTACATTAATTAGCATCAACAAGTAGGCCAGATATCAACTACAAGGCAGTGTTGATACATTCCAAAATACTTATTATAAGACCAGCACATAATTAGACTTGGCCCCAATTTTATGGACCATTTTGGCCCCTTCTAATGGTCTCAGCGCTCGGACTCAAACAGACCAATAAAGCATCGTCTAGTGTTGTATACCGAGCATTATTAAAGAGAGGCAGACACCATTAACAGCCGTCCAATCCATCTCCAACTGGGCAGTACGGCTTCTTCGCTGAGAGGTCGGTAAAACAAAGACAGCCTTTTCTAATCTGTGGTTTATTTAATATGTTTATTACATGGGTGGCCGGTTTAATGAGAAGTCTCTGGGCTACATTTCTCGAGAAATATCACCGAGATCCATTCCAGCAAAGAATCCGCTCGGCAAATGCAGCACAACAACTGTGTAATGTCAAAAATATTTTGTCTCTGTGGCAACCCGGAGGCATTCGTAAATCAGGGTTGTTACACATTTTTCAAGGTCAAATTCAAGCACTTTTAAGGGTCATTTTCACTTTATCGCTGGGGTCAAATACAAATCTACAGGAAAACATATGCTCATGATTATTTTTGTTCACTGTTTATCACAATGATGTACACTGTATTATGCTATAAACATCTAAAATTATGTTTCATAGCAGCAAAAAGTTTAGAAATTAAAGGAGAACACAGTTTTATCCCAAAAAAAAAAGGGAAGCCACTTTGCGTTCTTCAGACACACTTGCACCGAGACAAAAATTAAGATCAGAATTTACCTGGAGTCAAAGTTGTTTTTTTTTTTTTTTAATGTACCACCTCTCTGTAAGTACCTTTGTTTATAATTGCAAGCACTTTCAAGCACTTAAACTAAAATTAAAGCACTTTTCAGACCTTGAAAAGACATTGAAATTCAAGCATTTTGAAGGATTTAGAGGGTTCCTACAGGTTTCTACAAGTTAAATTTAAGACTTTTGAAGACTGCTTTTTAAGAATTTAATGCCTATTTCATCAACTTTTTCACAGCCATACTGGCAAAAATTTAGGGTAGAATTTAGGAAAATTTATTTATTTACTCCAACGCCTTGATTCCCACTGTTCTGTGTCATTTCTCAGTGGGGGCGGCAAAGTTATTGACAGTTGGTTCCTAATTTCAATATAAACTAGCACATTGACCCGTGGGGAACCACAGGTTCAGGATGTGGTAGTTTTGATGCTGGGGAGAGCTGACTTCTGGGAAAAGATTTTAGTCTATATTTTATACTTCTGCTGCTGCTGCCTTGGCCTGGACACTCCTGAAAAAAAGATTTTTAATCTCAATTAGCTTTTTTCCTGGTTAAATAAAGGTTATAATATAAGTACTGATATAAAAAGTGTTTGGTAAGTCATTCTTTAAAATTTAAACAACAATTAATATATTAATACCAATATCTAGGAACTGAAGTTAGTAAATGCATTGTTCCTGTTTCTAACTTCATTTCCCATCATGCAGCGTGGTACTGCACTTCCTGTCAACTGTCATGGGCATAGCAATGTGATTATAAGGCTGTTGTATTGTATTGTAAAGGGCGGGTGTTTTTCAAATCCACATCCCAACCCTCAGGGGCAACATCCCGGTCCCCAAGCACAGATATTTGTTGTGAATTCTTGTATGATGTACCAATGTCCAGCAGTCACTACCAAAGCGTTCACGTGATTGAATTTCAAAATTACTAATATCTCCCAAAACACTGGTCCTATCAACTTGCCGTTTTTGCGAGTCTGTTCCTTGACCAAAAATACATAAGTCCATCAAACTGCAGCAGTCAGCTCTTTCTGGATTTTGTGTGATGCCTGAGACACACACATGCACAGAGTCCAATTCACTTTTGTAACAACAATTGTCGGGTTGGAACAGGTGGAACTGAGCCGCCTAACGTGACTTTCTGTACATTTTGGACATTTAACAGATACATTTAAACACAATACAGTAAACAAGTTCACGGCAACATAATTTAAGACCTTCCATATCAAATTTAATACATTTTAAAGACTTTTTTAAGGTATTAAATGCAGATTTGTAAATTCAAGACTTTTAAGACCTTTGAGGACCCTGGATTTCAAACACCTGTACGAACCCTGATAAACGCAGTGAAATCATTGTGATCAGGACGTCCTTCCACAGTGAGCTCAGGCGTCGGGGTCAGCTCGTATTTAGCTCCTGCTGGTGGGTAAGTTCAGTTATAGATCGACAGGACCAGGGCTAATACTGTTTTGAAGTTCCCTCAGGTCTGTACAGCTGGTTTGGCAGGGTGACAAGACAAACTGGGCCTGGCATCAAACCCTAACCTCTATTTCATGGTGGCTTAGCACTTTCCCTCGCACGAGATTACACTTGCTTTGTTATAAGGGTCCAGCGCTTCGTACTGATTTACCAATCCAATGACCAATCCATTTTTGCCAGATATTATTGTGGGCATTCTGTGAAAGGGGAACAAATAAGAGCTGATGGTAGATACCACAGTCGGAGTCCATCTACAGCTTGGTTTGTTTGGTTCTACTATGATTTGATTTGTGAGGCTCTGAGTGCACAGACAGACTGATGAAATTCACAAAGACCACAATATAGTACAGTTCTGTGCCACCAGAAGAGCTCAACAAGAGTCTGAACTGGACTGGACTGAACTGGACGGAACTTTGGCATCATTCAGAGGGTCCTTGAAAATGTCTTAAATGTGATCATCCAAAATTAAGTCCTTGATTATCCTTAAAATTGATCCCAATCTTTACATCTAAATCTCAAAGTTATGTAATTTTTAAAAAGACAAAAAAAAAAAAAAAATCACAACTCATGCAGTGTAGCGCCTTGAATGCCCCTGTAGGTGTTCTTATGTTGGTCTAACTAAAAGGAGGCTTAGAGATAGAGGTAGAGTGGCTGAACATAGGTATTCCAATTCAGTCTAGGAATTTTAATTACCCTATGGCTAAACATTCTGTGGAGGCTCATCATGGAAATGACTCGATTCTGAAGGTTTCTCACTGGAAAAAAAAAAAAAAAAAATCTAAATTTTACCAAGTGTATTTTTCTCATTTCTAGTCCAAATATCTCATCACACTTAAAATAAGACATGATCACCTAAAGAGTAACTTTTCAGTGAGATATAAGAACTTATTTTTAGACAATAGATCTGGAAAATCTTATTTCAAGAAATCTTACCAAGATAATTTTCACTTGTTCCACTGGCAGATTTTTTTTTTTTTTTTTGCTTGAATTAAGCAAAACTAGAAAAGCACTCGGAGAGCGCAGACCTCCGCCAAGGCAGATCAGTGCCCCCCTGATCACCACCAAAATTTAATCATTTGTTCCTTGTGCCAGTATCAACATTTCCTGAAAATTTCATCCAAAACCGTCCATAACTTTCTGAGTTATCTTGCACACGGACAGAAAGACAGGCAAAAACATAACCTCCGTGGCGGAGGTAAAAATCTGCCAATATTTTTATTATATTTCTCTTCTTCTTTTTTATATATTTAATTTTACTTAAATATTTATTTTCTATGTATGTTTTTATGTTTTTTTACGTGGGTTTGCCTACTTCTTTTATACTTTGTTAGTAAAAAAAATAATCTTTTTGTGTGATGCACAACAAGAACTATGACATTTATTTGTCAGATTTTTGTTTCCTGAAATGTTGACTTTCTGTCTTTGATGTGTTATATTTTTCAATACAAACATTTATATGTATGAAAAAAAAAAAAACACCTGAATTCAACGTGTCCCAATACTTTTGTCCATATAGTGTACATCCAAAAAGTACTACAATATTCTAAAAATAACCTACTTGCTGTTATCATGGTGGATCAGCTTGAGTTGGGTTGACATCCTCTAATGTCTCCCATAGGTTTTCAGTTGGGTTAAGACGGGACTGGAGGACATAACGTGCAATTCATCATCTTCATAATCACCAAATCATTATCATCCTCCAAAGCTCTCTAACATGAGGTGTTTCCTTCCATTTGTCACCCATCTGTACGGTCCAAGTGTTCTCCACGAGGCCTGTCCTTCAGTCTAAAACCCACCGACACATGCCCAGTCCAGACCAGACATGCACAAAGACAAACTGGTTCAGAATAAGACGTGGAACCACAGCCTGGGATTTCCTGGATTTCTCTGCGGGCCTCTTTCTCCACCGCGCACACACATACACACACACACACACACACACACACACACACTCACCATACTGAGATTCAGTCAGCGGAGGGACAGGCCGACGAATGAGGTGAGTCATACCGGTCTATTAAATGAAGTGGGAGAAATGTGATGGGCACTTATTTCAGCTTCTCACTGACCAAAAATCAACACTGAAGGTCACGGGGATTTAAAAACCATACCGAGCATCTGTGGCATCGGAGGACAGGGGTAGAAAACCTCCAGGTTCAGCTCCAAGGAAACAATGATGACCCTTTCACTTCTGTCATGACGTTACCAGAGTCTGACTTTATGAATTTTTAAAGTTTCAAGCAGATGTGAAGATGACTTATAATGATATCATTTCAGTTTTAGAGTCTGTAGTTGTTCCTGTTTCTGTCATTGTGTTAATATAGTGTTTCTGAGTCCAATTCAGAGTAGACCTCTTCCACAGTATTGGGGTTACTTTGAAAAACAGATAGTTTTTGGTACCTTTGGGCCTCTTCACATGTAAACAGTGTTTTAGAATGCAAAATAAGACATTTTTAACCTCTTAACATCTACTTTTTGCTGGTAACCCAAACATATCGCAGAGATCTGGTGGATGTTGAAAGGAAACCCTTTCCAAAGTTAAGATGTTTGTAGAATCCAGTTTGTGTGGTTAGCAACCAGTAATGCAATAATGGCCAATACCGTAATCATTTTAGCCATTTTAAATGCAATAAAGCCAATAATGCAATAATTTTAGCCATTTTAAATGACATAAAGCAAATAAGGCAATAATTTTGGCCATTTTAAACATAATAAAGCCAATAATGTAATGATTTTGGCCATTTTAAACGTAATAAAGCCAATAATGCAATAATTTTGGCCAATTTAAATGTAATAAAACCAATAACACAATCATTTTGGCCATTTTAAATGTAATAAAACCAATAATGCAATAATTTTGGTCATTTTAAACATAATAAAGCCAATAATGTAATAATTTTAGCCATTTTAAATGACATAAAGCAAATAAGGCAATAATTTTGGCCATTTTAAACATAATAAAGCCAATAATGTAATGATTTTGGCCATTTTAAACGTAATAAAGCCAATAATGCAATAATTTTGGCCAATTTAAATGTAATAAAACCAATAACACAATCATTTTGGCCATTTTAAATGTAATAAAACCAATAATGCAATAATTTTGGTCATTTTAAACATAATAAAGCCAATAATGTAATAATTTTGGCCATTTAAAACGTAATAAAGCAAATAATGCAATAATTTTGGCCATTTTAAATGTAATAAAGCCAAGAATGTAATAATTTTGGCCATTTTAAACATAATAAAGCCAAGAATGTAATAATTTCGGCTATTTTAAATGACATAAAGCAAATAATGCAATAATATTGCTATTTTAAATGTAATAAAGCCAATAATGTAATGATTTTGGCCATTTTAAAGGTAATAAAACCAATAACACAATAATTTTGGCCATTTTAAATATAATAAAACCAATAATGCAATAATTTTGGTCATTTTAAACACAATAAAGCCAATAATGTAATAATTTTGGCCATTTAAAATGTAATAAAGCCAAAAATGCAATAATTTTGGCCATTTTAAATGTAATAAAACCAATAACAATAATTTTGGCCATTTTAAACATAACAAAGCCAATAATGCAATTATTTTGGCCATGTAAACATAATAAAGCTAATAATGCAATAATTTTGGCCATTTTAAACGTAATAAAGCCAATAATGTAATGATTTTGGCAATTTTAATTGTAATAAAACTAATAATACAATAATTTTGGCCATTTTAAATATAATAAAACCAATAATGCAATAATTTTGGCCATCCTAAATGTAATAAAGCCAATAATGCAATAATTTTGGCCATTTTAAATGTAATAAAGCCAATAATGCAATAATTTTGGCAATTTTACATGTAGTAAAATCAATAATACAATAATTTTGGCCATTTTAAATATAATAAAACCAATAATGCAGTCATTTTGGCCATTTTAAACGTAATGAAGGCAATAATGCAATAAATTTGAATATTTTAAATGTAATAAAGCCAATAATGTAATAATTTTGACCATTTTAAATATTTTAAAAGTAATAAAGGCAATAAGTTTGACCATTTTAAATCTAATAAAGCCAATATTGCAATAATTTTGTCAATTTTAAATCTAATAAAGCTAATAATGCATTCATTTTGGACATTTTAAACGTAATAAAGCCAATAATGTAATAAATTTGGATATTTTAAATGTAATAAGGCAATTATGTAATACTTTTGGCCATTTTAAATGTAACAACAAACCCCACCCCTCGCACATACTGTAGCTTATTTTGGCATCGATCCACCTGATGTCATCATGTCTATGCACGTGTTGATGTCATCATATCAAATGCCTCTATATATGTGCCAAGTTTGAAGTAAATTGAAACAAAATTGATGTTTTCACAGGCATTCGAAATTTCGCCCACTGTAAGTAAATGGGAGAAAAAAAAATAATTTAAAAATTGATAATAAAAAAAAATTGAACTCTGACCTACTTTTCCCAAAATGTAACCACGTCTATTCTGAATCACTGGCAATCTATAAACCCAATTTGGTATGAATTCAACCAACAGTTTTCTTGCTACAGACATGTGAAATTTTGCCCATTATAAGTAAATGGTGGGAAAAACAACTTGTAAACTTGCTTTCTTATTGTAGTTTTACAGCAGTGGTTTTCCCCTCAGGGAACAGCATTTCAGGTTATAATGATACAGTTAAGTTTAGTTTTTTTTTTTTTTTTTTTTTACTCTGGAAGGAGATATTTTGTTCCAGTTCCCCGACTGTATGCATCCGTTTCCTGAATGATAATTGTTTGTGCTAATGAATTTGGTAACTTCAACGATCTTTAAACTGTTTCCTGAAGGACAAACATGAGCGTTTTTATATTTTTTTTTCTTTTCAGGTTTGGGATGATTTTCCTACA
Organism: Sphaeramia orbicularis; assembly: GCF_902148855.1. Lineage (NCBI taxonomy): Eukaryota > Metazoa > Chordata > Actinopteri > Kurtiformes > Apogonidae > Sphaeramia > Sphaeramia orbicularis. Next base: position 10,102,216 of record NC_043963.1, read on the forward strand.
TTTCCACAGGGTAAAAAACAAATTACACTGGACTGAGGGAGGGGGGAAAAACCACAATTACTCCCTCATATTCATAATTAAGGTTTTTAAAGACACAGTTACAACTTTTGACCTTGAGAGACCTCGAACGTTGTGGAAGAACTTAGGATGAATGCATTTAGCCGGGATGTGTGTAAACTTTCAACCTCAATTGTATTTTATAGCGTGTTATAAAAGTGCTGCACACAATTAGACAGTCTCTGTGTTGTTATTGCATGAGAGAAGTTATTTAACACTCATTCTTTGTGCGGCTGATGATGAAACAGTTTCACATAGTCTGTTTAAAGGAGCTGTATGTAGTATTTCTACTTTCAAATACTAAAAATGACATAAATTTATCATTATAGTGTTTAGAATAAAGGGGTCTGCAGTTCTGCATTCATTTGCAGTGATGAGCCTAGGGATTTATGTGACCACTAGAGGGAGTAGCGAGTCATTCTGAGGAAAAACACCATGGGGGCATTTGCCCTAAGTACCACAAAGTGACCAGACAGGATGAGAACCATTAAGAAACAACTTTTAGAATCAAAGAACTTGGGTTGTGTCAAAAAATGTATTCATATAAAAAAAAAATAAAAAAAAAATCGCAATTCTCATTTACTACGATTCAGAATCGATTGAACCCTTTCATGCACAGTGGTCACTACAGTGGACAGCTATTCTACAGCTGTTCTATTGCATATTCATGGATTTTGTTGTTCTTTTCGTTGTTTTTTTTTTTTTTTTTTTTTTTTTACACATATCTTTATAAAGTTACAAGACACTACATATCTTTTCTGACATGAACTGGTAACATTATGTAGATCTCTCCTGAGCATAAACCCCTAGAATCACAAGCTCTCAACAAAGTTTTCACACAATTTATCAGTAAATACATGTTTCTGTGCGTCAAAAATTAAACGTGTGGTGTCCTGCTCAGTGGACATTTTTGCAACTTCATAAATAAATAGGTTCATAAGAATTTTTTTAATGTATTTTTAAAATTATTTTTATTTTATTTATTTTTCAGAAGAAATTTTTCAATCGCATTGTTTTTTTCATGCCTAAAGAGGAATAAAAACACTCAGGAAAAAAATTTGATTAAGGTTCTCATAATTCGAGCATGAAAGGGTTAAAGAGTCCCAAAATCAATTTAAAAATTTTTTTTTAAAAATCCGCCGGCAGTCTCTCTCCATTTTGTACGTGGGACGTCCTGATGTCATCACGCAGCCGGTTCTGGAACATACGCATGCGCAGTAAGCACCGGAACAAAGAGGAAACTAATGGAAGAGGTAGGGTTAGCAATGGGGTTAGCAGTTAGCGATTAGAGGCTAGCGGATTGACACACCATCAAATGATATTAAATAACACGCTAAAGGATGAAAATGCGTACATATGGCACACCAAATGCAATAAACTGGCGTCACATACAACGCGATTTCATGGCATCAGTTTGTCAGCTGCATCACCCACAGCTTAAGGACACGGTGACACAGTCAGCCACCAGCAGCAAACCAACACACACTGCTGTACCTCACCAAATTCCCTGCCAAGCATGGATAAATGTTTAAAACTGAATAAATGTGAAGAAGACGAAGATGTCTGCATTTGTCACTCTGTCTTGGAAAGCAGACTTGAGTAGGCCATGAGGATCCTTTGCACACCTATACAGAAATCATTATGAATCAAATCAGTTTGAACTGAAAATCGATTTCGAATTGAATCGTAGCCCCTAAAATCAGAATCGAATCGTGAGATAGTAAAAGATTCCCACCCCTACAAACAACTATTAGAACTATTAGGGTCCCAAAATACACAAATGTACCAAAGACTAATAAAAGTGGGTTTAGCAAAATATGACCCCTTTATTAAAAAGCAATAATCTAGTTAAAACCCTTGTGAGTCATACTGTCGAACAGTATTTCACCAACAGCTCCAGTAAACCTCATCAGTTCGACAGCTGCACCTCCTACACCTTACAGGAAAAAAAGAGCCAGATACCAACTTGAGCCAACTACCGCCGCCTCTTTACCACTTTCACATTCTTTCTGCCTCTAATCTAGTTTATTCATCAAACCCACCAGGTGTCCAAAGGGGATTCTACCAGCCCAGCTATGGTTCACTTAACCATGAGATTGAGTGGAGTATGCACACACACAGAAGGAACTATTTTGATTACTTATTACTTAACCTGTAATGTATTCTGCCCCGTTTTTTTTTTTTTTTTTTTTTTGGTCTGCATGTTCTGTTTCCCCCACATTCTCCCTTCCTCCACTCCACCCCCCCCACCCCAAATAAATGGAAAAATATTCACTGCCCTGGGCTACTGCTGAACTTCTCACTCTCTGCATCCAATTTGAAGCGGAGCTGCTGTGATGTCACCGGAGCGTCCAAACAGGGAGAAAGAGGAGAGGGGAAGGGGGGAGTGAGGAGGGGGAGGGAGAGAGGAGACGGCAACCTTCAGACCCCCAAGGTCACACTTCTTAACCCTATTGCTAAAAATCCAATAACACTTTATGAATGTTTTAGTTAGAAGTCATTAATGCAGCCGAGCATCTGTTTCCAAAAGAATACAAATGAGGTGCTGTCCTACGCCGAGCTTTCCCAGCCTCACACACACACACACACACTTTCTCTCCTTTTTTAGCCTCTGGGCATAACGTTATGATTTTCAGGGAAAAGGTGGCCCCTAGGACCTGGACTCCACGGTCCTAAGCCAGAATCATGTCTTTGGATTTGACTGGCCGCATATTTAAAATCACCGGTCAGGTTAAACATCTGGCCCCTGAAATCCAAAGCTGTGCAGCAAACTCCCGTTACAAACAAACTCGCTGGCTTGCATGACCACTTTACCCAAAACGTGCGTCTGAAGAACAAAGCCTCTGCTATGTAGCGGCCGTTTAACTGCACATGCTCAAATGGCACAGATTCTATTATTTACATCTATACGCCGAGAGTGAAAGAAACTTGGCCTGGGAGTCAAGGTCAGCCCGAGTAGTCGTTCGTGAAATCATCTCGTCGGAGGTTTTAGTGCCGGCGCGTTTTCAGCCGGCGGAGAGGTCTGAGCGCCGCGGACCTGAGTAGATTAAGTGGGAGCCCCGCATCTCCACATAGAACAGCCTCTCAAGCATGACTCAATACTAAACATTCCCCGACACACTCTGCAAGTTACATGCTCGATCCAATTGGCAGAAATAAATTCAATACAATAGAATGGGAGAGCCGGAGTTAGAGGAAGGGGAAGGGATTTTATATGTGTGTGTGTGTGTGTGTGGGTGTGTGTGTCTGCGGCGAAAAGTGAGTAAGAATGTTCGGTGGTTTAAATAAGCCAAAAGGGTTGTGTACCCTCCTATTTACCCAAGTGGGAGCTTGTGGTCACAGGAGAAAAGGCCACAGGGATGAAGGGAATAGAGGTGTCGCAGTAGCCATGATGATGATGAAGTGTCTACAAATATGACTCCAAACAGGGTCATTTTGATTTGGCGGCAATACGCAAAGGCTGGCCCGTTAACTCCTGACCTTTAGAGTGTGACCTGTGGGGGAGGGGGTGCTTGGCAGTGGTGGCGATGGTGGTGGTGGGGGGGGGTCTATCTAGCAGAAGAGGACAGAAAGAAAGGGAGAAAGGGAGCGAGGGGCTGCGCAGTGTCAGGCCCATTATGACCCGCTAAAAACTCGGGCCGCTCTCCGGCAAGGAGCCATCCATCATAGGGGCCTCTCTAATCAGCATGTTTGTCACTGTAACTAAACAGTGGGCTGAGCCACATCGCCACACGATTGGCCCTGACAGGGAGAAATAAATCTGCTGCCGGCCAATGGGCTGCAGGCAGCCGAGCGTGACAGGAAAGGTGACAGACTCCTGAGGTCTCAACTAGTGCGAGATTAAGGGGAACTAGCCCCGACTCTGGGGCGGAGGAAACATTTGAACAGTTTTACTGGTCTTTAGGCAGCGGTCGAGGCCGAGGCGGCGGTGGCGTGGGTGTTGAAAGTGAGAATGCCTTTGTCCTCCCTTTTGGCGCGAGACAGGTCCATTTGTTCAGTTAGGAGGAACTCTGGTTCTCTTTGTAAAAGGTAACAGATAGGTGTTCTGTTTGCTTTCCCCCGTGACATCTCAGCAGTGAAAATCCTTTCTGCGGTGGTCACATAGAATTAAAGCAGAAGCTGCAGGCGGAAACGGCGTCTGAGAGAAATAAAGCACAATGAATACCACTGAGTATTAAATATTGTATCTGTAGAACTAATACAATGGAGGCAGATGTTTGTCTAATTGATTGAATCAGATTGTGCTTTGAGATGTTTTTAAGGAACATTACTGTTATACTTTTAGCACCTTTTAAAATAATGGTGTTTTATATGTATGTTCTTATTTTGGTGTTTTGTGTATGGTTTAGAACTGACTGTTATTGTGTTTTATGTGTATTTTTTGTGTGAATATATGGCTGTGATTTCTTTTTTGTGTAACGTCTGCTGCCGTTCTGGTCAGGAAAATCTTGCAAAGAGACATTTTCATCTCAAGGAGCTTTTTTCCTGGTTAAATAAAGGTTATAATAAAAAACAATGATAATAATAATAATAAAAAGAAGACTTAGCAACAAAATCATACATTATTACCTTCGCCAAGGAGGTTGTGTTTTTGCCAGCACTGGTTTGTCTGTTTGTCTGCCTGTGTGCAAGACAACTCAAGAACTTATGGATGGATTTGGATGAAAATTTCAGGAAATGTTGATACTGGCACAAGGAAGAAATTATTAAATTTTGGTGGTGATCGGGGGAAGGGGGGACTGATCTGCCTTGGTGGAGGTCTGCGCTTTCCGAGTGCTTTTCTAGTTTTAACTGAAAACAAGCCTATTTGTAAGATAAGGATAGGATAAGGATAAGATAAAATAAGATAATAAAATTTCAATGTTAACAACAGCTACGTACAACATGCTAGTGCAGAGAAAAACACAAGTCAAAAAAACCACAAAAGAGTGAAAAATGAAATATCAAGAAAAAAGTAAGAAATGTGGTATTTAGATAGAAGTATAGATTTAAAATGAAATATTATTTACATATTTACACAGTGGTTGCACATGCACATGGTGTGAAGTGTGAAGGGGGGGTTACTGAGAACTGCTGTACAGTCTGATGGCTCCTTCTTGCTCTGGGGGTGTAAAAGTGTAAAAGTCATTTGGTCCAAATATTCCTCCTTTGCAGGCGAATCACATTTAGCAGGAGTGCATTGGTCCACATGGGCCTCTGAGCAGCTCCGGCCTGTTTTCTGTTGTTTTGTTTGGTTTTGTCTGGGCTCTTGCTTACATCTCTGCAGGCGGGCTGTACACAGAAGCTGTTATTTGACCACTTGGATCAGGAACCTTTTTTCCACTGACAACAGCTAACATCCCAAAAAGGGAAAAATACTTTTCCTGACGAAGCAGCACCGTTTACTACCAGTAGTTTAAGAGAGAGAGAGAGAGAAAAAAAAAAAAAAAAAAAAGGAGAAAAAAAAAAAATTCTGGGAAATCTCAGGAAATCACAACTGGCACTGTTATTTTGAAGGTTTGATGGCTTACATCATAACAATGAACTTCTTGCTTTCTCCTCTGGTTTTCAGCGAACTTGGCTGGTGGTTGTGCTTTACTGTGCCGGCCTCTGGACTCAGACCAAACACACATTGTGCTCACAGCCTTAAAGTCTGAGCAAACTAAAGCACATCAGCCCTTTCAGTCAAACCCCTGTAGGATGGAGTTTTTTAATAAAACCTACCTCTGATACATAAATATCCTACACTGCAGATAATTACTTACTGTAGATTTGATATGACTATGTTCTGCACTAAAACATCAATTAAAAATGCATTCATTCGAAGTCTGTGATGTCATATTTATCACATTTAATGACCATCACAAGGTTCAAAACAATACATGAAATATCGGCATAATTACAGAAACATTAACTACAAATGTATTGGCCAAAGCTGTTCTAAAATAGGCCATAACGTCATAGCTACATGTGAGGAATTCTCTATAAAAAGGACTTTTTCCCAGTTATGCTAAAAGCTTGTTCAATAACTAGCAAGAAAGGAAAAAAAAAAAAAAAAAATTTTAAAAAAAGGGGACCGTCTTATATGAGCTGCGATTGTGACACGTTCGATGGGAACATATTGTCGATATTAAAAAATACCTGGAATCCTCTCTTCGCTCCTGTACATAATGGTCTCGTGTTCGTAGATAATTGCTTAATAAGAAGTGTGTTCCTCTTAAACAGCGCTGGTAGTAAACCCTGGATCACATTTCACACTCGGCGGGTTAACGGTGGTGGCGGTGGGCTGCGTAAAGGGGGAGAACATGCATACACTCATTTCTGCAAAGTAAAATGACACTATATCAAATCAAGCATTTCCATATGTGGAGTGTATCTGGCAGAGCAGGGGCAGGGCGACGCAGGGGAAGATGGACTGGAGGAGGATGGGAGCGGAGCGCATTCAGTGAACTCTGGAGCCCCCTACTGGTGGAAAACTGGAACTGACTGGACTGTCCTGACAACCCCTGACCCCTTTACACATGTGGTAACAAGAGGCCGGTGGAATATGATAGGATATATAATATGATGTGCAGCTTATGTTGGAAGTCACATAGTTTACAGTAATAACGATATTAGAGGATGGGATTCATTTACTTGTTATATTTCATTTATTCATATTTTGAGCCTACATTTGGGATTTTATGGCATTTTGTTTACATCATCGTCTACTTTTATAACATGCTTCATTTTGCTTTTTGCTCATTTTTACTCTTGAATTGTATTAAAGGTTCTACATTTGTGAAATATTTGCCACATTCCAACAATAAATGATCACTTTACATCTGCGATAACAAGAAACTGATAGAATATGATATATAATATGATACGCAGTTTATGTTGGAAATCACATAGTTTACAGAAATATCAATACTATAGAAAGGGATTCATTTACTTAATATTTTACTTATTCACATTTTGAGCCTACATTTGGGATTTCATGCACCAATATGCATGTTGCTGCAGCTCTACTGATACAAAGCAGTATATTTTTTGCTTTTTTGCATACAGTTTTGCTCCAGTTTATATGTTAACGCAGTATATGTCCAAAAATATTGGTACAAACTGAATTAATGCGTTTTATTACCCACGAAACAATGACAATAATCGACATAATGTAATTCAATATTGTGATAAATATGTTCTATATAGGGTTCATTTTGTTGACATCGTCATCTACTTTTATAACATGTTTCAGTTTGTTTTCTGCTCAGTTTTACTCTGACAATAAATAATCACTTTACATATGTGATAATCAGAAGCCAATTGAATGCGATATGATTTATAATATGATGTGCAGTTTGTGTTGGAAATCGCACAGTTTACAGTAATATTAATACTGGAGGCAAGGATTTATTTACTCGATATATTTGAGCCTACATTTGGGATTTTATGCACTGATATGCATGCTGCTGCAGCTCTACTGATAAAAAGAAGTATATTTTTGGATATTTTTACTTTCTTTCACACAGTTTTGCTTCAGTTTATGTTAACGCACTAAAAGGCCAAAACTACTGGTACAAACTGAATTCAGGTGTTTTATTGCCAACAAAACAATGACAATAACTGACATAATATAACTTTAGATTGCAACAAATATGTTTTTATATATGGTTCATGTTGTTTACATCATCATCTAATTTTATTACATGTTTCAATTTGGTTTTTCCTTAGTTTTACTCAACATTTATGTATGTTTATGACCAGAATTGTTTTATTGCAAACAAAACAATAGTCGCTTTTCCACTGATCCTCAAACTGTGCAATACCTTGTGCATAAAAATTTGCCTAATGAAAAAATGACAATTTCGCCAAAACCTGTTTTTCGATGAAATGTTTTTGCGCTGGCAAGAGGTGTTTTCAGGAAGCGAAATTGGTATATCACGCAAAACTGCAATGGAAAGACTTTTTTTCGCAGCTAGAGTCACATGAATTAAAAAAAAAAAAAAAAAAAAAACGGATGTTGACGGACAGACGAAGAAACCGAATTATTTTTTAATTTAATACGGGATAGAGGGGTAATATATGATAATATCTGTAAATCAACACGATATTTATGTTCATCACCGTGTTTATGGAATGACTTCTTGTGTCATCTCATGATAATAAATAAACAAATCATCGCATTTGTGATTTAATGGAAAAACCAACATTACGCACTTTTGTTTTTTGACATTTAGTAAATATCCGTAAAGTTTTGGGTTTTATTTACTTCATATATTTTATTTATTCATATTTTGAGCCTACATTTGGGATTTTATGCAGTCATATGCATGCTGCTGCAGCTCTACTGATAAAAACAAGTATATTTTTGGATATTTTTAACTTTCTTGCACGCAGTTTTGCTTCACTTTATGTTAACGCAGTATAAGACCAAAAATATTGGTACAAACTAAATTCAGGTGTTTTATTGGTAACAAGGTTTGGGCTACAAAATATTAACAATCAATATAATATGATTCATACAGCAAAAAAATGTTTTATGTTTACATCATCTACTTTTATAACATGCTTAAGTTTGTTTTTTGCTCATTTTTACAACATTTATGCATTTTTATCACTGTAATTGTCTTACAGGTTCTACATTTGTGAAATATTTGCCACATTCTGACATTAAATAATCATTTTAAACCACAAGTACCTCTCTGGTTTATTCAACTATCATTCAGTAAGGAAAATCTGCGTATAAAACACAGATTTGACATCACGATAGTAGGTTAAATCATCAGAAATGTCCCCATATTTTTGTCCACATGCTGTATTATATCACCTATACTATATATTTAAGGCAACATCTGCACCAATGCTCTTAATAGAAGCAGAAAAACAGTCAATATTAGCTTTTATTTCTTCTCTCCCACATTCAATTGTTTTGTGGTTATTTTCAATGAACTATTAATTGAATGCACAGACAATGCGCTGTACTGTGACATATTATCTGGATTTGAGACATGGTTTCACAGCTTTACAGTGACACTCATAAATACACTGATCTCCTTCTTTATAGAGCAGCTGTATCCACTGTTAATCACACAGTTCAACTAAGTCGGAGCAGACACAAAAACAGGGGGATTGTGGGTGTACGGCCACGGCAGACAGGCAGACTTTGAAAAGTTAATAACGTCTACTTCACCATTAGACGAGGGAATTTGGCCCATAAATCTGGAGGGCATTCGGGGTGGGTCTGTTCAGCAGCGTGGCTCTTTCTAATATTAAAGGATGTGTTTGGTGAATTAGGGAGCCCCGTGTTGTCACCCTGTTGCAGATCAGCAGCAAAGGTCACCGTGACCAGAGGTGGGAAGTAAAGTATAAGCACCAAGGTTATTATCGTTAACGAAAACTAACGAAATGATGAAAACCAGAATTGTAAAAACGTTTTCATTAAATAAATAAAAACTGTAATTAAAAGAAAAAAAACGATAACTAACTAAAACTGTATTGTGTGCTTACAAAACTAACTAAAATTTATAAAAATTCTGGATAAAATTCCCTTCGTTTTCCTCTTTGTCAATGTAGGATTGATTTAAAATCGATTTATTTCGCTCTAGCAATTTTAGCTAGCGGCACCATACGACACTTGTGCGGCAGCCCAAACCCTGTTACCGATAAAACACCTGAATTCAGTTTGTACCAATATTTTTGGCCTTATACTGCGTTAACATATAAAGTGAAGTAAAACTGTGTGCAAGAAAGTAAAAAATAGCCAAAAATATACTTGTTTTTATCAGCAGAGCTGCAGCAGCATGCATATGAGTGCATAAAATCCCAAATGTAGGCTCAAAATAGGAATAAATAAAATATATGAAGTAAATAAAACCCAAAACTTTACCGATATTTACTAAATGTCAAAAAAACAGAAGTGCGCAATGTCGGTTTTTCCATTAAATCACAAATGCGATGATTTGTTTATTTATTATCATGAGATGACACAAGAAGTCATTCCATAAACACGGTGATGAACATAAATATCGTGTTGATTTACAGATATTATCATATATTACCCCTCTATCCCGTATTAATTTAAAAAATTATTCTGTTTCTTCGTGTGTCCACACATATCACAAAGAAAATCTTCTTCTTCACTTGTTGTAAAGTCCGTCAACATCGTTTTTTGTTTTTTTTTTATTCATGTGACTCTAGTTGCAAAAAAAAGTCTTTCCATTGCAGTTTTGGATGATATACCAATTTCGCTTCCTGAAAACACCTCTTGCCAGCGCAAAAACTTTTCATCGAAAAACAGGTTTTGGCAAAATTGTCATTTTTTCATTAGGCAAATTTTTATGCACAAGTCATTGCACGGTTTGAGGATCAGTGGAAAAGCAACTATTGTTTTGTTTGCAATAAAACCATTCTGGTCATACACATACATAAATGTTGAGTAAAACTAAGCAAAAATCAAACTGAAACATGTAATAAAAGTAGATGACGATGTAAACAAAATGAGCCATATATAAAAACTTATTTATCACAATAGCGGCTAGCGGCACCATACGACACTTGTGGTTTCCAGTCGTCTTCTGGTCCCCATTCTACCTGGAAACATGGAGACTAAAGTTGGGAGAAAGCAGCAGAGTCCTGTCTGGGATTTATTTGAATACGACGGAGAAAAAGAGAAAAGACACGACAAAACTAAAATTAATACTAAAACCAAACTAAAACTAAGCATTCAGAAAATAACAATAAGTAATAAAAAACTAGCAAACCTGCTCTAAAAATGAATTAAAATTAACTGAATTAGAGAAAAAAAAGTCAAAACTAAATTAAACTAAACTATAATGAAAAATCCAAAAACTAGTATAACCTTGATAAGTACTCTGTTACTGTACTTATGTAGATTTTTAAGGTATCTTTATTGGGGGTGTAAGAAAATATTGGTTCTGCAATATATCGCGATATTTCATTTCACAATACTATATCGATATTAAAAAGTACTGTATCAATATTTTTAGGTATTTCTTCAAATGCAGATATTGTGGAAGTTCATTTTTGCTTTTTTTGTTTTTCTTTTTTGTTTATGTTATTTATTATTATTTAAGGCTCTTTGATTAAATATTATTAGCTCCTTTGTTGAGATTGCACACAAATACTGTTCTGATGTTAGTTCTGAACTAATAGAATATGAACATTTGAACAGGATCTTAAACTGTAATGTCTGTCAAACATCATTTCAGTTTGAACACAGGAACATTTTGTGATATAGCATTAGATCCTGATCTGATCAAATAAAAATGTGTTTAGCATTTGTGCATATTTCTGGTGTAATTCAATTCTTCAAGGAAATAATCATTTAAAAAAAAAGGAAAAAATTGCCTTTTTAACAGTGTCATGATATATCGTGATATATGGTATCGTGATCCTAGCATTGTGATTTGTATCGTATCGCCAGATTCTTGCCAATACACGACCCTAATCTTTACTTTACTTGAGTATTTATTTTTCTGGCAATTTTTTACTTTTACTCCCTACATTTTTGCATAAATATCTGTACTTTATACTCCTTACATTCTCAGAATAGGCTCGATACTTTTTCAAACTAAACAGATGTGACAGTTAGGGGTGTGTATTGGCAAGAATCTGGCGATATGATACAAATCACAATACTATGATCACGATACGATATATCACGATATATCAAGATACTGTTAAAAAGTCAATTTTTTGGATCTTTCTTTTTTTAAAATGATTATTTCCTGGAAGAACTGAATTCTACCAGAAATATGCACAAATGCTAAACTCATTTTTATTTGATCAGAACAGGATCTAATGCACAAAACATATCACAAAATGTGCCTGTGTTCAAACTGAAATTATGTTTTACAGACATTACAGTTTAAGATCCTGTTCAAATGTTCATATTCTATTAGTTCAGAACTAACATCAGAACATTATTTTAGTTCAATCCCAACAAAGGAACTAACATCTGCCTGTCAGACAGTAAAAAGTGCTTTTAGGAGGCTTCAAATAACCATTATTTAATAAAACAGTGTTAAATAATTATAAATAAGATATAAAAAATAAAGAAAAGCAAAAAACAAAAATGAACCTCCGCCATATCTGCATTTGAATAAATACCTATAATATCAATACAATATTTTTTAATATCAATACAGTACTGTGAAATGAAATATCACGATATATTGCAGAACCGATATTTTCTAACACCCCTACTAACACTACGTAAAATACTGTCACATCTGTATTGTTTAATTTTTCCCCTGCCCATACCTGTGAAAATTTTTGTAATTTTTTTTATTTTATTTTTTTTATTACCTGTCCCTGCATGTTTTTGCGGGTTACCTGTCGGGTACTCGAGCCGGTGCAGGACTCTGGTCAGTACCATTCACTGTGGAATTAGAAAACGGAAACTTTTATGATTTTGCTTGTAAGTATTGTTTCATTCATGGCAAAAAAAAAGCAGTTTTACTTTTTACTTTTGTACTTTATTACAACTGAGCAGTTGTACTTTTTTTTTCTTTCACTTAAGTAAAGGAGTTGCATTAGTACTTCTACTTTTACAAGAGTATTTTTTCACACAAGTAGCTGTACTTTTACTTAAGTACAGAATGTGAGTACTTTTGCTTCCTCTGACCGTGACCCAAGGTTATAATAGTTTTGGATTTTTTATTATAGTTTAGTTTTATTTAGTTTAGACCTTTTTTTTTTCTTTAATTCAGTTAGTTTTAATTTGTTTTTAGAGCAGGTTTGCTAGTTTTTATTAGCATATATTTTTTTCTAAATGCTTAGTTTTAGTTTAGTTTTAGTATTAATTGTAATTTTTTCATATTTTTTTTCTTCTTCGCCGTCGTATTCAAATAAATCCCAGACAGGACTCTGTGGATTTCTCCCAAAATTAGTCTCCATGTTTCCAGGTAGAAAGAGGACAAGAAGACAACTAAACGACAAGTGACGGACCGTGAAGTACCGTATGGTGCTGCTAGCTAAAATTGCTAGAGCACAATAAATCTATTTCATATCAATCCGACATTGACAAAGACGAAAACAAAGGGAATTTCATCCATAAGTTTTATCTGTTTTAGTTAGTTTTTTAAGCACACAATACAGCTTCAGTTAGTTATGGGTTTTTTTTCTTTTAATTATAGTTTTTATTTATTTCAGTTAACGAAATGTTTTTTCAATTCTAATTTTCACCATTTCATTCGTTTTCGTTAACGATAATAACTTTGCTTGGAACTTTTATTTTTTTGTGTGTGTGTTTTGACAGGTGTGACTACATTAGACACAAGCAAATGCAAATATTTTTTTTCTAAATGATTTCCATCCAATCCATTTTCATTTATACAGCACAAATTTAAACAAACACAAAGGTTTCCAAAGTGCTGTACAGTAAAATAAATGAAATAAACACATAATAAAAGACAAAACACTAAGATAAAAACACAATAAAACATAATAAATATCTAATTAAATAAATACATATATAGACTATCTACTCCAGATAAACTATCCATGCACATAAAATCAACATCCTATATATATATATATATATATTTATTTATTTCAGTTAACGAAAATGTTTTTACAGTTCTAGTGTTCGTCATTTTGTTAGTTTTTATTGACGATAATAACCTTGCCGTGACCCTGTTGACTCTGGTAATAAGTCGCATAGTTCAGGTAAAAAAAAAAAAAAAAAACAACCACAAGAACATCTGTACAGCCCCAAAATTTTCCAAGATGGTAGATTTTTTTTTTCCCTTTTCTCCTAACAGAGACATTACCGTTTCCTCCTCCCATCGAAAAGAAATTAAATTAGCCACTTTGCCGCAGTGTGGGTCAGTGGCTTAGGCAGCGGCGTTTTACTGGAAGCTCCCCTTTTCCAAGCTTGTCTTTATAGACATAAATTAGCCCAGGAGTGCTTGGCTAAAACATGTCAGGGGCTAAACGAAGATTGAGTGATGAGGTCGAACAGGGGAGACTGAGGACCAGGAGAGCTGGCAGAACGGAGAAACCTGTGTCCTTTACCGCTAGACCCCCCCGCCCCCCACCAAAACTAAAGGAGGAGGTAGGGGTGGGGGGGCTCCAGCTCACCAGTACATGAGTTGGCACCAGTAAGAGCTCAGGAAGTCCAGGAGACGCCTCTGCCTGCCTTTAGAGTGAAACCTAAAACCAGTGACATAGCCAATACATGTCATACTCTCTCAGTCAAGAATGGTTTATTTTCCAAGGAATTTCAACCTAAAACCTGTTCTTCATAATTATCTTGATTTGTTTGAAAAACCAAGGTGGATAGGTCTGGTCCAATTGCCAACAAGAGACCACTTGTGTTGGGTAGAGAAAAAAAGAAAACTACTTTTCAGCAAGACATTTTTTTTTTACGTTTCCAAAACAATGACAAAACGTCTTGTTCTCCAGTGGAAGCAGTAAATATCTACAGTTTTCATCCTGCAGATCAGATGAAACTGTTGAATTCCACCCAAAAACCACCTAATTTTAATAACGCAACAATATTTTCGCACACTTATATATGTTTATTATTTAACTGTCATGGAGATAATATATTGTCTAGTACATATTTGCTGTTCTAATTGTGTCTTAATAGAATGTTTTCACCTTTAATCAGACTAATGACTGTTCATGGTCATTTCTGCACACATTATAAGACAGTGACAGCAAATGTTACAGTGAGTCTCAGGTCCAATGTGGTCTCCAGGGTCTGTAAGGTCCACTTCTGCATGAACAGTGAGTGGACCTGCTTTGTTCGGTACCATGAAGTAATGGTACTAATGTAAGGAAAGATGTTCAAAGGGATCATGTGGATGTGGACAGGGGTGTGGATCAGCACTGATGATAAAATGTTCTAAAAGTGATGTTCTAATACACATGTTCCTTTCACATCATATATGTTTTTGTTGTATTTTTTAGATATACTTCTTGGATTTGTTATTTTATTTATTTATTTATTTTTGCCACTTATGAGTAAAGAACCAAATATGGTAATTTCATTAACTTTGACGTTCAAAGGCATAATGTGGATGTGGACAGCCATCTGGATCAGCACTTATGTTGGTCTAATGTTCTAAAATACATGTTTTTTTCACATTACATATATTTTTACTGTATTTTTTTATACATACTTCTCAGATTTAGTTTTTGGGGTTGTTTTGCCACTTATGGATAAGGAACCAAATATGGTAACTTCATTAACCTTGATTTTCTACATAACAATAAAAAAAAGACAATTTTTACAAAAGTAATGAAGTCTTGTTATTAGAGCCCAACCGATTAATCGACCGGCAGATTAATCGGGCCGATTATACCTTATCACCAATTAATCAACATCGGCCGATATGTAGCCGATTGATTAACTTTTTTGTTGCGGACATTCTGTCGCTCGCTGCTCCTGTGTGTGTGCGCTGCCCGGAGAGTTAGAGGAACAGTGAAACCTCTCAATTTCACTTTCACTTCTGCTCGGACAATCACGCTATCACCCCCACACACACACAATAACGGACCGATAACCCCCGTTCCATCAAAAGTTGGACCGCTAATCCCCCCTGCTCTGTCCGCACACCCCCCCCATCCAAAACTCACGGACCGCTACTCCTCGTTCCAACAATGATGGACGCCCCCCCCCACCCAAGTCTTATGTGCACTTCCTGTCCACCTCACAGTTTCATTCTGCAGGTACGCCTGGGTATTAATAGTATAGGGGAGACCAGGGACAGTTGTAACACGGGTCAGTTGTAACTCTTGCACTTGCTCTAATCAGGAACAACTTAGGACTCACCTAATTCACCCTGCACATGCTCAGTTTAGTCCTTTGTCTACATGGGAAGTTGTACTGCCGTGAGGCACACATCAAAATTTGCCCCATAAAGGGTTAATATGTATTTTAATATGTTTATTAGCTACATATATGTTATGTTGTATATTTAGAGCTTTATACAAGGTGTCCCAAAAAAATTTACATTATTTGAGATGTACATATCAGAGTGACGACACAGTCAGGAGAAATGATACTCAATAGGATGTATTACCTCCGCCAAGGAACAGCGGAGGTTATGTTTTCATCGGGATTTATCTGTTTGTTTGTTTGTCTGTTAGCAAGATAACTCAAACAGTTATGGAAGGATTTTCATGAAATTTTCAGGAAATGTTGATACTGGCACAAGGAAGAAATGATTACAGTTTGGTGGTGATCCGGGGGGGGGGGTCTGCACTCTCCGAGTACTTTTCTCGTTTTGGACATAATATGTTTTATTCTACAAATTTCAATTGAAAAATTCTGGGGGATGGTAATTTTATAATGTTTCAAAGTTATGACAAATATTCACTGTCTGTGCCGCTTGTGACGCTGCACACATCAAGTCGGTTTCCTCTTGGCACTTGTTTATGAATTTTTCATAAAAATTTTATGAAACAAATTCCCGTTGTGCATTCACATTTGACTGAGTTTGTGCGTACTTCAATACACAGAACGCCTTTTCTGTTGCAGTAAATGACATGTCTATTCCTGAAAGCAGAACAATAAAAATCATTACACTATTTGGAGAAAAAAGAGCTAACAAATTTTAACCCTTGTATAATGTTTGGGTCTGTGGGACCCATTTTAATTTTTTATTAAAAGAAAAATGATGAGTAGTTAATTTTTAATAAATTTTTCCCTCTCGTATCTTGATTATATTACATTTTATTATAAAAAAAATAAATAAATATATATATATATATATATATATATATATATATATATATATATATATATAAATGAGTCGCGCTTTAATTAATAAATGTGATCTAGCAAAGGCAAAAGGCAAATATTAAACATATGCTTTTTATGTTGCTTGGAATTGGGATGAAATACACATCTGTTAAGTATGTTAACATAAAATTGTTTGATTATGTTGAATTAAAAACCCACAAATGCAGCGGATCCACCACACCCACAAACACTGGCTGAATAACAAAAATCTGAACATGACACAAGGGTTAAGAAAATTACTAGATGATGAAATGATGTCAAATTTTTTGGGACACCCTGTATGTTTTTTTTCTTTTTTGTTGTATTTTTAATTTCTTTCCTGCTACTTTATTATACATGACCAGAGTACCTGTAACACTATAATTTCCCTCTGGTATTCCTAAAGTATTCTGAGTCTGAAACAGTCCTGGGCCGTAGACCTGTACACTGAAGGCAGCCACAGTCACATACATTCCCTCTGAGTGTCTGTGGGAGTTTGGAGCTCCTCCAGGTGCTGTTCTCCATCTAAATAACCCCAGTCACTGAAAAAGGCCAGAGAGAGTCTGATCCAAGTGCTCCCTGCATTTGCTGAAATCTCACTCCGGGTCTCAAGGAGACATTTTTATGTAAAGGAACAACAAGAATTACTGGACATTCTCCCAGAGCTCTGTTGAAACAGATTGTAGGAAACATATTTAAACTTGTGCAACTCAAGAGTTTAAATTGTCTATAAAATCTGATTCTTCTCCTTTTCAATAACAAACACATGAACCTTTTTTTGGCCCAGTGAGCTGCCTATGCTTTGTCGTGCTCAAAGTAATTACTGGCTTCTTACTGCGTAAATGGAATGTGTAAGTATAGCAAGTCAAAGTTTAATTCCCCTCATCAGCTTGATTCACATTGATTCTTAAAACCTCACCCAAAAGTTGCATCTACGAGCTAAAAATAACTTCATGTGTTTCAGCTTGATGCTTCTTTCTATGTGCATTAATTCAATTTAATTGGAATTATTGTGACGTCTGATTATTTGACCACTTTTGGAGCAAATGTGCCGACATTAAAGTAGTCGTATTCCCATGTCATTAAGGAGCCGATTCAAATGTTGTGATAAGCTTTAACAATAAATGGCAAACACAAGAAACAAGAGCATGGGCTGTTTCTTAAAGCAGCGTATGACTTTCATCACAATTTTTTTTTGTAATCTGTAAAACCCCAGTGCCAGCCTAATTATCGCTAATTCATTAATCTTTCCATGTTAATGCACCTGAATCACTTCCCTCACAGTGAGCTTTAAAGATGACTCCATCATAAACACAGTCCAATTGTTTACATAACAAACCGAAAAGTCACTCAGGCATTTTCGGAAATTTTGTCGCAAAGTGCATTGTGGGACTGGGAATTCCACGCTGTCTCTTCCTGAGTGCTGAACAATCCGTGTATCATGCATTCTTTTCATATTCAATTGAGAATCCACAATTGGAAAACGAAAAAAATGACTCGTTATTTCATTATTCATGTACAATTCAAAACTCTGAAAAATCGATGGAACAGAGGAATTATAACTTTGAAAGGCGCAGACGGTGTTCTTTTTATTTATAGTAATCAATAATAGGCTTTGATTAACAGTTTTAAATCTGTGTATCATTCGTTCTTTTATACTCAATTAAGGATCCACAATCGCAAAATGAAAAAATGACTCGTTATTTCATTATTCATGTACAAATCAAAAATCAACTTATTTTTCATTCTTTCGATCGAATTAAAAATTGGAAATAAGCAAATGGACCAAATGTCAGGTTTCATGTTGACATTTTTGCTGTGGTATGACCCAGAAGTTACTGACTTCATGTGTTGAGCTGGATAATCATGGGTTTTTTGCTAATATTCTGCCCAATGCATTCTGCGATAATGGAGAATTTTGTGTTATTCAGACGCAAAAAACGTGTTACACTGAAGGAGGACGACATGGCAACTGAAAAAACAGTCAGGATCTGCCAGGTATTGTTGTTTTGTCTAATACAGTGCAGCCATGGTAGACAATCTGAGTAGAGGACACTTCCCGTAACATATGAAGAACTTGGTAACTTCCAGGTCAAACCAAATCAGCTATCAAAAATGCCAACATTTTCTCTATTTTTTTTTACGTTTCTCTGGGAATTTTTCAGAAGAAAATCCATGCTTGGTGTGAAACAGCTGCAAGTCTATTAAAATTAACTACTTTAAAGTCGAAATTAAGATGTGATGAACATTTAGCTTTAATTCCAAACAGGGTTGAAATGTTCTTTTGTGGTTGATGTGGATAATTTAACATAATTTAATGAGATAACAGATGAAGCTTAGCTATTTGGCTAACCCTGGCACATTTATAGTACTGCTGATTCACACACAGTCCCTGAATAACTAAAGACATAAACAGGAATAGATATCAAAACTGCAAACACCTGCCATCAAATGCATCACTAATCCATTTTTAACAACATTAATAATGTAAGACAATCTGTGTATCATTCGTTCGTTTCATACTCAATTAATAATCCACAAATTCCATACTTTCCATACTTGTGGAGGAATTCTGTAAAACTCGCAGAAATTGAGCTATAACTGAATAGACACACAGATTTTTCCTTTTTTTAAACACTTCTGTGGGAATTTTTCAGAAGAAAATCCATGCTTGGTGTGAAACAGCCGCAAGTCTATTAAAATGAACTACTTTAAAGTCAAAATTAAGATGTGATGAACATTTAGCTTCAATTACAAACAGGGTTGAAATGTTCTTTTGTGGTTTAAGTGGAAAATTTAACAAAATTTAACAAAAGATAACAGATGAAATTTAGCTATTTGGCTAACACTGGCACATTTACAGTACTGCTGATTGACACACAGTCCCTGAATAAATAAAGACATAAATAGGAATAGATATCAAAACTGTAAACACCTGCCATCAAATGCATCACAAATCCATTTTCAATAACATTAATAATATAAAACAATCTGTGTATCATTTGTTCTTTTCATATTCATTTAATAATCCACAAATTCCTTACTTTCCATACTTGTGGAGGAACCCTGTAAAATTAGCAGAAATTGAGTTATAACTAATAGACACAGATTTTCCTTTTTTTTTTTTTTTTTTTTTTTTACATTTCTGTGGGAATTTTTCAAAAGAAAATCCATGCTTGGTGTGAAACAGCTGCAGGTTTAACAAAATTAACAAATTTCAAGCTGAAATTAAGATGTGATGAACATTTAGCTTTAATTCCAAACAGGGTTGAAATGTTCTTTTGTGGTTTAAGCGGTTATAATTTAACATAATTTAACAAGAGATAACAGATGAAACTTAGCTATTTGGCTAACACTGGCAACAGTAATAATGTAAAACTGTTAATCAAAGCCTATTCCTGATTACTGTAAATGAAATAAAACATCATCTGTGCCTTTAAAAGTTATCATTCCACTGTTCGCACCAAGTTGGTGAAGCTTGCCATGGAGAGGGAGGGGGTCTGGGTTGGGGGGGGGGGGTTGTGGGGGGTGTTCCGCTCTTCTGTTTAAAAAACCCTGAGGTATTAGGGTGGACTAATCTTTAAAAGGTTAATTTATTCATAGAGATTTTGACAGAGATGTATGGCCGAACCAACATCTCAGGCACCTCTTCCCAGAGGGAGACGACTTGTGCAAAGAACAGAGAGGGGAGGGGAGGGAGGAGGGGTGCAGTGGTAGCGAGGGGGGGGGGGGGGGGGGGGGGGGGAGTTTAGGCAGAAAGATGGAGTGCAGCAGAGAGACAGAGTGGGGAGTCAACATGCTATAAACACAAACACATAATTACCTCATAGGGGCTGACAATGACTGTGGCCTTTAACCCAGTACACTTTGAGCTCTGCAGCCAGGAAGGAACATGGAAACTCTGTGGAACATACACGCTCCGGCTAATGTTGATATAATAAAAACAGACTATATGTGTTTTTTTTTTTACAGCGTACGGCGGGACACAGGGATTTGGTTACAGCTCGACATGACTTTGAATCATCAAATCATCATTTACAGTTATTCGGCTAATTCTCATCAGTTTGTGCAAAGGCAGGAACTCAGGTTATTAAGAGAAGAAGAAGAATGACGTGGTTCCATGTCTTCTGTCGACACCAGGGCTTTACTGATGGAAACAATGACATGTCGACTGTACGTGGAACGATGCCACAACTGTTAAATGGTGACTTAGAGTAAATTCTTTGGATTTTATTCTATAGAGGGTCACTGTATGTCTTCTACAGAAAATGCATAAAGCGGGATTATCAGCTATTTGTTATTCGTTAAAACCTCTTTTTTCGTGTGTGATTCAAGGACTTCAGGAATTCTTTCTTTCCCTCCTCCATCAGACTCTTTAACAGCTGGCAGGAGTCTACAACAATACCCATACTGTTTATACTTTCAACTGTGATAATGTTTATGCACCTTGTATAGGGCTGCACAATATATCGAAAAAAATTGTTATCGCGACAACTGTGTGCAACACTGAAAATTTACAATAAATAGTTTACCGAGGCTGTTCATCACTATTCACCCGGTGACGCTTTTCCCCATTCCCCTCTGGGGGAGTGGCTACAGTCTCTGCATCTGCAAATGGACGTCCATCAGTCCTGGTGCATCTACAGCCTGTCTGTCCTTCACTGTGGATCTCCCTCAGGTTTTTCTTTTCCCACTGGGTTTTTGGAGTTTGTCTTTGCCAAGAAGGAGGGTCTAAGGCCAAGGGATGCCCGGGACATTAATCCAATTCCTTCATCTACCGTTTATTAGGGATGTAAGAAAATATCAGTTCTGCAATATGTCGCAATATTTCATTTCACAATACTGTATCGATATTAAAAAGTACTGTATCGATATTTTTAGGTATCTATTCAGATGCAGATATTGTAGAGGTTCATTTTTGTTTTTCTTTTTGGCTATATTTTATCTATTATTATTCAAGACTCTTATTAAATAATGTTAGTTCCTTTGTTGGGATTGTACAAAAATAATGTTATGATGTTAGTTCTGACCTAATAGAATATGAACATTTGAACAGGATCTTAAACTGTAATGTTTGTAAAACATAATTTCAGTTTGAACACAGGAACATTTTGTGATATAACATTAGATCCTGTTGGGATCATATAAAAATGTGTTTAGTATTTGTGCATATTTCTGGTGTAATTCAATTCTTCAAGGAAACAATCATTTAAAAAAGAAACAAAAAATTGCCTTTTTAACAGTATCATGATATATCGTGATATATCGTATCTTGATCTTAGTATTGTGATTTGTATCGTATCGCCAGATTCTTGCCAATACGCACCCCTACTGTTTATTTGACTGTTGTTTGTTTTCATATCCAACTAATTCTCTAAAGCCCTGTGAGGCAACCTTGTTGTGATATAGGGCTCTACAAATAAAATTGAATTGCAATATTCATATTGCAAAGACATGGAATAGTTTCTTTTCTTTTTTTTTTTTATTAACTTTCTTTTAAACACCATGGGGTACCAGAGTGGTTTTCTCTATCTAGTTTAGTTCGTTAAGTTATATTTCGAGCACATAAATCATCAGATAACAAAGAACCATATAAATTTTTCAGTGCTCAAAAAGGAGTGGGAAGAAATGTAACTTTTGGGCTCCCACCCCCCTTTTTACAAACTAATAATTAAATTAATTCTGCTTCCTTTGCTTTGTTAACACACTTTTTTTTTCTACATATTTCTACAACAACACAAAGCATCCATAAAAACCGTTCACATATGCTTTTTTTAGTCACCTCACACACAATCAGAGTTGCATAATCGACCGTTTTTAATATAAACTGATATTTATATGCACTTTAAATATTTACAACAACTACAATCATTAATAAATGTGATAATATATCCTAATAATAATAATAAATTGGTTTTATATAGTGCTTTTCTTGGTCTAGGTTCTCTAATCAGGATAGTCTGTATTAATTAAATACAATAATATCTCATTTTATGTATTCTTCTATAATATAACCACATATTCACCTATTCAGATAATGTTCTATATTTTGTTATCATAGTGGACTTTTACTCAGATGACAGTGAAAACCACCATCTGTGCATTTAATCGCCCAAAAAGTAACTGTCAATCACTTGCAGCAGAAACTGTGGTTTATTAATGGCAGTGAAACAGCCCGGCCACTTAGTGCAGCACACTTACACATAGTAGGAGTTTATGACCTCTGGAAAATTCTAAACAAATGCCGGTAGGAGTCGGCCTTTAAACGCAGACAAAAGCAGCCGGCTGGAGTCCAACTGCACGCATGTGAAGCTTTCAGTTCGAGTTAAATGACGCTGAAAGCATAACAGATTTCTGCCTGTCACTCTTTTACAGTGAGGACTTTTCTCTAAAACATTTAGAGAGTGTGAAAATAAACAGCATATTCTAAACAGCCGTGGCTTTTGCATGGCTGTGCCAACTCAACCTAAACACAGGAGGGGCTGATGCTGCATTTCAGGCAGGAGGCAGAAGTCCGGATCAGCCAAACAGGACATGAAGGTATGCCCTGGAAGACTCCGGAACTAATGGGGCTAAGGCTGCATTTGGAGCGACCATGTGGGATTGGAGATGCATTTTTGCCGACAGTATGAACATGGGTGGATTCCAGTGAGGCGTTTTCAAATCAAATCAAATTTTACTTGTCATTTCAGCATATAAAAATACATAGAAATGAAACACTGTACTTAGGTCCTGATTGTCAGCAGCATTTACTAAATACTATAAAATACTGAGAAAAAAACAAACCATTTTGGGAACAGCTGTGTGAACGTTTAAATCACATTTTTACTGAAAAAATTCCTTGTAAGTGTGAAGCCCTATACTTAGGAGATATTTCATGTGAGAACTGGACTCTGAAAGATAAAAAACTGTTGTTAATGCTTTTGGCAGCAAATAAAAAGACTATCACTAGAAAATGGTTAAAGCCTGAAGCACCCACAACTGAAGAATGGATCGATATCGTACAGGACATTTACATTCTGGAGAAGTTGACATTTTGTTTTAAGGGTCAAAAGGAATCTTTTTTCACTATTTGGTCAAAATGGACAAACTATGTTAAATTTGTCATGGATGTGAAATGAATACATCGGTGATGTGAATACTTTTACATGTGAAACATTTCTGTTTAGAGTGATGTAAACATTCACATGAGAGTCTTGTCTTTTCATTGAAGTTATGGAGTAAGCCCTCTCTTCCAGCCCACTTATCTTTATTTGCTTTAAAAGTTCTTTATATGACAAAAAATCTCAGATAAGCATTTTTTTATGTGATGTGTAGGAATTTAACTGTGCAAGTAACAGAAGTTTTGTAAATTGTGCTTTTCCAAATAAACAAAGAAATAAAAAAAAAAAAAAAAATACTGAGAAAAAAACAATAATAAAAAATAACCCTAACCCTAAACCCCCCCACTTAAAAAGTTACCCATAAAAAACTAAGCAACATTAACTATTCGAGTTCATTGGTATAGTATTAGAAAGTCGCAGAAAAAATATTTATTATTTTTATTTACCTTTATTTAACCAGGAGGTCCCATTCAGGATTCCTACATTTTTATTTATTTTTTAATTTTACCATGATGTAACTTACTAACTTAACTTTAATTTAAGTCACGTTGAGATTGAGATCTCTTTTACAAAGGCGACCTGGCCAAGAGGTCAGCAGCACACACCATGAAAAAAAACAGGTTTTACAGAAAGGCAATAACAATACAGGTTTCTACAAGTTAATTTAAGACTTCTTAAGACTACTAAAACCAAGGGGGTTGCTCTTTATACAAATAAAGATTCCAGACTTTTATTAAACTGCTATTTTTTCCCCCAGACTTTGACTTTATGTACCTGTATGCCTACTTTTTGGTTGAGATTGTACCTGTTGTGTGTAGTTGAAAAGTTCATCTTAATGAATTTATGAATTAATGAATAATTCACAGTAAATTGTTTTACTGACAGAAAGGCCCAATCTCAATTCACCCCATAGCCCTCCCCCCTTACCCCTTGCACTTGGCACTACCCCTTCAAACTGACTTGCAAGGGGTAGGGGTTGAAACATTCCCCTATGAAATGGGACGACCCTTCCAGACCTGTTACATCATCAGCAGTCATCGATGCCGCTATAAATAGATGCGACATCTTTGTTTCCCAAAGTATTCTCCGTGCCGTCACTAGCTGTAACCATCTCTGTTCCATGGGCTTTGGTCATCTTTTTGTGACTATCAATCGCGAACCACAGAAATGTGATCTATAACATAACACATTGAAACGGCATTAAACGGTCAATCAAATGATTAAGTCGTTTACGAAGAAAATCCGTACATTTGTGTGTTTCTTTCATCACATTGCTGCACTTTTTGGCTGCGTTTACCACCATCTTGCCAATGATTTGGACAAAATTATGGGAAATTTCTCCTACCCCTCCATTCGTAGTGTGGTCCTGAAAAATCTCCGTTTCGAGGGCCAAACAGCCCTCCGCTTTAGCCCCTCCCCTTTGTCTAATCGAGAATCAGGACAACACTACCCCTTCACGTGTACACGCAAAACGGAGGGGGAGGGGTAAGGGGTGAATTAGAATTCAGCCCAAGTTTTCAAGACATATGAAAATCACAAAAGTGCATGAATATCACACAAACAAGCCTCACCAGATTCATTCCAGTACTGACCGGTTAGTGAAATCATATCAAGTTTCTTCTGTTTTCCTCATGTCCTTCTTTTCTTACAAGATTATGTGCCTTTGATCATACTCTAAAATTATGAGACCATGAAAACAGCGTTTCAAAATTCCATACTTTAAGACTTTCAACACCTGCGCAACCACCCTGGAAGACTGAAGTCAATGTCCATTTCATGGCCACGCTGGCAAAAATATATGACTCCTAGAATTTAAGAACATTTATTTATTTACTTCAGACACTAAAACACCTGATATGGAGTACAGGGCATCCATAAAGTCTCTTTACAATTTAACACATTCACTACAAAAGTAAATGAAGAGACAAATCTGTGGAAATTATTACAAAATGAAAAGTAGATACTGAAGTTTTTTTCCTCACTTAATCCTCCGCTATATGGACACCATTAGTTGCATGAAGCACATCCAGATGGTACTGGATTTACTGGCATGTTGGCTGTAGCATAGCCTCTTCAATGGTGTCAATGACATCAGTAATCTTCTGCTTCAGATCGTTGATGTCAAGAATCTTTGTTCGATACACGATATCTTTAACGTTAACCCCATAGAGAGAATCCGGGGCAGTGAAATCCATTAAACGAGGTGTTCAGGGAACCGGACCATCCCTTTCAATCCACCGGTCTGGAAATGTTTGACTTAGAACCCACCAACATGCAGAACCTAATGTAGTGGTGCACCATCTACCTGGAAAATGATGGTTGGTTGAAGGTCCTCTAGTTGTGGGGACATATATTCAGTCAAAAGGTCAAAGGTCAACAGTCGCAGTAATTAATTTCCAGTTGAAGAAAAATGAACCAACGCAATATGATTAAAAACTTTGAGGACCGCTGAGTACATAGAACAAATCTGATTAACATATATCAATTGCTTTTGTAATAAATGTGCTAAATTGTAAAAAGACTTTGTGGACACCCTGCATTTTTGAGGACAGAATGTACATGGGTGGATTCCAACCAAGGTTATTATCATTGACGAAAACTAACGAAATGACGAAAACTAGAATTGTAAAAACATTTTCGTTAACTGAAATAAATAAAAACTATAATTAAAAGACAAAAATGATAACTGAAACTGTATTGTGTGCTTATAAAACTAACTAAAACGGATTAAAATTATGGGTAAAATTCCCTTCGTTTTCATCTTTGTCAATGTCGGATTGATACGAAATCGATTTATTTCGCTCTAGCAACTTTAGCTAGCAGCACTGTACGACACTTCACGGTCCGTCACTTGTGGTTTCCAGTCGTCTTCTGGTTCCCACTCTACCTGGAAACATGGAGACTAAAGTTGGGAGAAAGCAGCAGAGTCCTGTCTGGGATTTATTTGAATGCGACGGCAAAGAAGATAAAAGATGTAAAAAAACTAAAACTAAACTAAAACTAAGCATTTAGAAAATAATGGAAACTAATAAAAACTATAAAACCTGCTCTAAAAACTAATTAAAACTAACTGAATTAGAGAAAAAAAAGTCAAAACTAAATAAAACTAAACTATAATGAAAAATCCAAAACTATTAGAACCTTGATTCCAACAAAGCATTTTTCGTTTGCACATTCTTGCGTTTTTAGTTTTCCTGTTCTTTGTCTTCTATTGTGAGCTGCAGAATCGTCCCAACAGTCTTATACTAGGCTATATATTGTGATATTACCAAAATACTTAACCCGTCACACTGAGAGCCACACCAATAACAAGGCCAGTTCCGGGTCATCAGACTGAGGTAACAGTACAGCCTATGTCTATGGTTATCACACATACGAAATGGCTGAAACCATCACATCAGACTGGGTGATCAAGATGAAATCCACCGAAAACTAGAGCCAACGTGAAGGTAACCATCACAGATTATGACTAAAGTTCCTCAGATCCCCAGTCTGGATCACAGGATGTAACCTCAAATACATGTGAAAGCTGGACAACTTTCTCACATCTCCTATTTACTACCTGTTACTGTTTTCAGAGTCTTCCTCGTTA
>NC_043963.1:10139681-10152181 GCF_902148855.1 Sphaeramia orbicularis
ATAAATTAACTTTCTCACGTTATTCTCTATGGCCTTTTTATATAGGTATGTTTACTGAAAAAAAGAAAGAAAGACAGAAAGACAGAAAGAAAGAAAGAAAGAAAGAAAGAAAGAAAGAAAGGATGGATGGATGGATGGAAGAAAGGAAGGAAAGAAGGACGGACGGACGGAAGGAAGGGAGGGTGGAAGGACAGAAGGACGGAAGAAAGAAAGAGAAAGAAAGAAAGAAAGAAAGGAAGGAAGGAAGGAAGGATGGATGGATGGATGGATGGATGGATGGATGGATGGATGGATGGAAGTAAGAAAAGGGAGGAAGGGAGGAAGGAAGAAGGCTGACGGACGGACGAAAGAAGGAAGGATAGACGGACGACCAGGAAGGAAGGATGGATGGATTGGAAGAGAAGGAAGGGAGGGAGGTGTGGAAAGGACGGAAGGATGATGAAAGGAAGGAAGGATGGATGGATGGACGGACGGATGGACGGGAGGAAGGAGGAAGGACGGAAGGATGGAAGCATGGAAGAAAGAAAGAAAGAAAGAGAAAAGCAATAAAGAAGGAAGAAAGAACAAAGAGGGGAAAGGAAGGATAGGACAGGAAAAATGGTAATGGATGGATTGACAGATGTGAAGTGATGTAGGAAGGAAGAGATGGATGGAATGGATTGGACAGATGGAAAGGAGGAGGTGAAGAAAGAAAGGGGAAGGACAGAAGGATGAATGGATGGAAGGAAGGAAGGATGGAAGGAAGGAAGGAAGAAAGGAAGGACAGAAGGATGGATGGATGGATGGATGGATGGATGGATGGATGGAAGGAAGAAAGGGAGGAAGGAAGGAAGGACTGACGGACAGACGAAAGGAAGGAAGGATGGACGGACGAACCAGGAAGGAAGGATGGATGGATGGAAGGAAGGAAGGAAGGGAGGGAGGGTGGAAGGAAGGAAGGATGAATGAAAGGAAGGAAGGATGGATGGACGGACGGACGGACGGGAGGAAGGAGGAAGGACGGAAGGATGGAAGCATGGAAAGAAAGAAAGAAAGAAAGAAAAGGAGGGAAGGAAGGAAGGAAGAATGGATGGATGGATGGATGGATGGACAGATGGAAGGAAGGATGGAAGAAAGAAAGGAAGGACAGAAGGATGGATGGAAGGAAGGAAGGAAGGATGGATCTCTAAATATGTTATGATATTGTAACTGGGCCTCTTTAAAAAGTGTGTGGCTTATTCTACTGTTAAAGTATATGGAAAACATATTATATATCATGCATTATAAAAGTTTTTATTAATATACCGTTTGCTTGTTCCAAATCTGGCTCTTCCAACCTGCCACTAACCGCAATGCATGCTGGGACAGAGCTCTGCAAGTTAGTGTAGCTATTGGATGTTTATTTGCACACAGAAATAAAACAGAATATGAACTCACAGAAATAAATGAATGTTTTCATGTTATTCTCTATTGTATTTTAACTAGGCCTTTTTTATGTAGGTATGGCTCACACTATTATTAAAATACATAGAAAAAAAAAATTAAAAAAAAAAGTGTCACGCATCATAAAACATTTGATTAATATAACGTTTGCCTCTTCTAATTAAATGCATAAAACATCTGCAGTATTTTTGTCCAAACTGCAATGTGATAAAAACCGAATTCACAATAAATTAACATTTTCAGAGAGGATTAAAACTATTAGGACATCAATAAACAGAAATTAATTAACTGTATGATGGTTTTAATCCACGAGAATACTAAGCAGTTGAGAAAATTCAACTTAAGACTCTAAATATGTTATGGTATTATAACTGGGCCTTTTTAAAATACGGCTTATTCTACTGTTAAAGTACATACAAAAACATATTATATATCATGCATTGTAAGAGGTTTTATTACTATAGTGTTTGCTTGTTCTAATTAAATGATGCAATAAAGAAAAGTAACTAATACACATGAAAAATCTGCAGGTTTTTGTGCAAAATTTCATAATAAATTAACATTTTCAAGCAAAAAAAAAAAAACTGTTGCATTGGTTGTTTTATTACAGTATGAAGTTCTAAACATTAATAAGACGGGTTCCCACAGTTAATAGGAGACCTCTTCCAATACAGTTTAACGACAAGCAATATTATATAACTTGCTGCCTAATGAAATGTTACAGCTGTTGGTTCACTTATGTTGCAGTACGGCGGTATATATAAAAAAAAATAATAATAAAAAAAATCATAGCATAAAAGGAAATTATATCGCCTTCCACTGAAGTAGATCAGCAGCCCCAAGTCTGAATCATACGTTTTATGGAGAAAAACAACATAAGTGAAAAGCTTGTGAATAATATGGACGGCCAAGTTTTCCTCTGAGATTAGAGAGAGATTTACGACTGAAAGGTAGAAAAAAAAACAAAAAAAAAAAAACAACTCGGAGTCGGAATGATGCAACTATCTGGGAAAATATGTCTTAATTGCTGCTCAGTAAAGATCCAGATTTTCCATTTGAGAGGAAACGCTGACATTCTCTGTACATTACTGGCAACAACGCACATCTACAATGGTAATATTTTACTGCTACATAATCAGACCTGAGTCAGACACACTTAAGAATTGTCAAATCAAGGTTTTCCCTTTGTTCTTGTACCTCACACGACAAATATGAACATGAAATGTCTTAAGAGAAGTACAATTTCACCAGTATTCTACCTGTTATTAAAGGTTTTGTGTATTTATAGAGCCACTGTGATCTATAAGCTGTAATGCACATGTATAAATGACAAACTGAGAAATAATACTGTTAAAATTACACTTGTATTTGAGATAAATAATCTTTGTATGAAAACATATGCAGCTAAAAGCAACAACCTCAAGCTACCGTCACTAATTTGTCAGGCGAAAAAAAAAAAAGTCACAATCAGGTCTTCATTTACGTTCAAAAATGAACACAATAATCAACTAGATGAGACAAAAATGGACAACATAATCAACAACATGACCAAAATGGACCAAAAAAAACAAAATAAAATGAGAACAAATTATCAAAATAATGAACAAAGTGAGAAAAATAAAAATCAACATGAGCAAAATTTACAAAATAATCAATAACATGATCAAAATAGACAAACTAATCAACAAAATGAGCAAATTGGACCAAATAATCAACAAAATGAGCAAAAATGAACAAAATGATAAACAAAATGAACAGAAATTGACAAAATAATCCACAAAATGAACAGAAATTGACAAAATAATCAACAAAATGAGCAAAAATTTACTAAACAAATCGACAAAAGGAGCTAAAATTAACAAAATAATCAACAAAATTAGCAAAAATTTACAAAATAAACTAAATGAGCAAAATGGACAAAATAATCAATGAAATGAGCAAAAATGTTAAAAATAAATCAACAAGAGGAGCAAAAATTAACAAACTAAATCAACAATATGAGCAAAAATTTACAAAATAATCAACAAACAGCAGAATTAAAAATTAAAAAATTAAATGTGCAAAAATTTTAATAATTAACAAAATGAGCACAAATTAACAAAATAGTCGATAAAATGAACAAAATAATCAATAAAATTGGCACAAATTGACAAAATCATCAGCAAAAGGATCAAAACTTGCTAAAATAAAATTAGCAAAAATTAACAAAATAAATAACAAAATTAGCAAAATGAACAAAATAATCAACAAAATTGGCACAAATTGACAAAATCTTCAGCAAAAGGATAAAAAATTGCTAAAATAACTTATAAAATTAGCAAAAATTAACAAAATAAATAACAAAATTAGCAAAATGAACAAAATAATCAACAAAATTGGCACAAATTGACAAAATCTTCAGCAAAAGGATAAAAAATTGCTAAAATAACTTACAAAACTAGAAGCACTCGGAGAGCGCAGACCTCCGCCAAGGCTGATCAGTGGCCCCCCCCCCCGTGGGCCCCCCCACGCCAAGGAGGTTATGTTTTTGCCAGGGTTTGTTTGTCTGTCTGTTTGTTTGTTTGTCTGTCCGTTAGTGTGCAACATAACTCAAAAAGTTATGGACAGATTTTGATGAAATTTTCTGGTCTGCGCCCCCCCCCGTGGCCCCCCCCACCCCCAATCACCACCAAAATTTAATAATTTCTTCCTTATCCCATTTCCAACAAACCCTGAAAATGTCATCAAAATCTGTCCATAACTTTTTGAGTTATGTTGCACACTAACGGACAGACAAACAAACAGACAGACAAACAAACCCTGGCAAAAACAAAACCTCCTTGGCGGAGGTAATAAGCAAAAATTAACAAAATAAATAACAAAATTAGCAAAATGAACAAAACAATCAACAAAATTGGCACAAATTGACAAAATCATCAGCAAAAGGATAAAAAATTGCTAAAATAACTTACAAAATTAGCAAAAACTAGAAGCACTCGGAGAGCGCAGACCTCCACCAAGGCTGATCAGTGGCCCCCCCCCGTGGGCCCCCCCACCCCCGATCACCACCAAAATTTAATCATTTCTTCCTTATCCCATTTCCAACAAACCCTGAAAATTTCATCCAAATCTGTCCATAACTTTTTGAGTTATGTTGCACACTAACGGACAGACAAACAAACAAACAAACAAACCCTGGCAAAAACATAACCTCCTTGGCGGAGGTAATAATTAACAAAATTAGCAAAATGAACAAAATAATCAACAAAATTAGAAAAAAAATTGATAAAATAATCAACAACATGAGCAAAAATTAACAAAATAATTAACAAAATGCCCAAAATTTTAAAAAAAATGAAAGTTTTTGCAAAAATTAACAAACTAATCAACAAAACAAACAACATACAAAATGCTGCTCTGTAAAGGTCCAGATTTTCCATCTTAGAGGAAACACTGTGAGAACCTTTTCTACCAGTTACTGCCCAGAACACGTATCTACAGTTGTTGTATTTTACTGCTCCACGATCAGAGCTGAGTCGGCCAAACCTAAGAACCATCAGCCTGAGCTTGTCCCTTCTGTTCTTGTACGTGACACCACAGCCTCCTGCAGAACGTTTGTGAGGAACAGTGACTGGACTTTCCTCACACATAAACTGCCGGTGGCGTACAGGCAGTGTTTCAGTGACAGTAGGGCGCCCACTGCTGTGGGTGTGGAGCTGCCTGTGCTGCTCCGTCCGTCCTCCACTCAGGAACATGTGGTTTCAGTTACAGAATGTTTTACTGCTCAACAATGTTTCTGCCTCGCAGCTCCACAGTCTGCATAAAGACTACTTTGTCCCCTGATGCCCACACGGGAAGAGTCCGCCTCATTGCACACATACACAAACACAGGGTGACGATGACATCAGCCAGGCCGTTAAAGCTAACATCGATAAAGACACCGTTTTTCCCCCGATGGAGTCGCGTTTTAATAGTGCGCCGCTCCACGCTCCTGCTTCGAGTCACATCAAATATTTTCAGTTGGGTTTATTTCCACTGAGTTGATTTTAACCCTTACATGCATGGTGTCATTTAAGCTGCAGTTAAAACTATTTGAAACCACATGGACAAAAGTATGTGGACACATTAGGGCTGCTCGATTATAGAAAAAAAAAAAAAAATCACGATTATTTTAGCAATAATTGAAATCATGATTATTAAAAATGATTATTTGTTAACCTTAAAGTTCTTTATTTTTTTCTTGCAAAACAATGTAAGATATACTCTTTAAATATAAATAAAGCTTTTAACCATTGAAACAAAGTATGTTCACTTTTGTACGAAACAAAAAAATCTTTGAATGCAAATAGGTGTACTGTAAATTCAACTATGTTTCCTTTTGTAAACAAATAGTGCACTGGAATTAAACTGCTATAGACTTGCCACAGAACTGGAGCAATAAAAAAAAAAAAAACTCACGTAAAGTGCAAATTATAAATTCAAGTATGTTCAGTGTAGTATGAAACATAGTAAATTCAGTGGCGTGCCGTGAGGTTTCAGTTAGGTTAATACGGGAGTTGCAGCGTAAAGAGATTTGGAGACTGAAGATTGCATTGCGGACGAAGTTGTAGACGGAGTTTTTTTTATGTGTTTTAGTTTTTCATAAGATTATGATAAAGGTGGCGGTGGTTAAACTTTAGATGGTTAAAAAGGTTTGTTGTGTTACCGGTCGGTGCGGACACAACTACGAAACACTTTTTGCACGTAATGGGTTTTTGCTCTTCATCAAACCCAAAGTGATTCCATACAATTGAATTGGACTTGCCTTTTTTGTTTACCAAGCACTTCTGCTGTGATTCTCCTGCTATTTTTCCAGACCGCTAGGTACAACTTTCCTCTTGGGGTGGACCTGCTGGCTAGTTGGCAGCTGTAGCTTAGAGGGGGGCGGGGCAGAGCAGTTCATGGTAGCTTGCGTGCGCGTGAATTAAACAACTCAAAATTAATAATCGTTTTTTTCTCGATTACATAATTTTTGTAATCGTTGCATGTAATAATCGAAATCATAATTGAATTTCGATTAATTGCACAGCCCTAAGACACATTGAATTCAGGTGTTTCGTTTCTAACAGGGCTCTGGGATACAAAACAATAATGATAAATGACAGAATATGGTTTTATATTGAGATAAATATCATTGTATTGGTTAGTTTGGTTTAAAAGTATATTTTGCTTGTTTTTTTTAATGGAATTATGCATTTTCCAACACTTCCCTGTGGTCTACATAAACTGTAAATGCTCTGCTTGCGTCTGAATTTTTCATTAATTCAACTCCACAGGTCCATCTTCAACACTATTTCTGAGTAATGACACCAGAAAGGTGGTTTGGAGCGCTGGCCCTTTAAATGCGCATGACTCCGCCCCCTCCAGGTTGTTGGTTGTGCTGCTCTGTCTTGTTCAACCAACAACTGAACATTTTAGGTAATCGGCTCGAAGTTTGGACATTTTTTCAGTTTTTACTCAAACCACTGCTGCTGACAAACAATTATGTCGTACTCTGAGAAATGTTTATCGGAAGTCTGGACTTTCTATCTGCAAATGTCATATTTTGTTAAACCCACTTTTTTTAGTTTGTGGTTCATTTATTTGTGTATTTGGACCATAATAGTTCATAAAGTTTGAATTTGAACCCTCCAGGTGCTGCAAAGCTTTCTTTATATTCATTTGGGCAAAAATCCAGTGGATTTCTACAACCTCTTATAATTCTTTCTTTATTTGTTGCGTCTATAACTAGTTACGTCATGACATTTGCACATATAAGGTCAAGACTTCTGACGAACATTTCTTTGAGTGCAACATAATTGTCAGCAGCAGCAGTAGTAGTCCATACTGAAAATATGTCCAAACTTCGACCCGATGGGGGTGAGGCATTTATTAATAATCCTTTTCAGACTTTAGCAGCGTTCATTGTAGTTGAAAGTGGAAAAAAAAACACAAACATCTTTAAAGGGATCATATTTATCTAAACCCACTTTTATTAGTCTGTGGTTCATTTATTTGTGTATTTGGACCCTAATAGTTCATACAGTTTGAATTTGAACCCTCCAGGTGCTGCAAAACTATGTATTGATTTGGGCAAAAATCCAACAGATTTCTACAACCTGTCTGAATTCCTGCTTAATTTGTTACGTCTTATAAGTTACATCTCCACATTTGCACAAATAAGGTCCAGACTTCCAATGAACATTTCTCTGAGTAACGACAATTGTTTATCAGCAGCAGTGGTTGTAGTAAAAACTGAAAATATGTCCAGGCTTTGAGCCGATTACCTCAAATGTTCAGTTGTTGGTTGAACAGGACAGAGCAGCACAGCCGACAACCTGGAGGGGGCGGAGTCATGTACATTTAAAGGGCCAGCGCTCAACATGGCCTTTCTGGTGTCATTCCTCAGAAATAGTGTTGAAGATGGACCTGTGGAGTTGAATTAATGAAGAACTGATACCCGAGCAGAGCATTTACAGTTTATGGAGACCACAGGGAAATGTTGGAAAATGAGGAATTCCATTTAAAAACTAGAAAAGCACTCGGAGAGCGCAGACCTCTGCCAAGGCAGATCAGTTCACCACCAAAATTTAATCATTTGTTCCTTGTACCAGTATTAACATTTTCTGACATTTTCATCCAAATCTGTCCATAAATGTTTGAGTTATCTTACACATGGACAGACAGACAAACCAACGCAGGCAAAAACATAACGTCCTTGGCAGAGGTAAAAAACAAGCAAAATATCACTCCTTTAAGATAAAAATGCACCTGGAGTCGACCTAAGACGTCATTTACTTTTTTGACATAAAGTTGTTTTTTTTCAAAATGTGTCACCTCTCTGTTTGTAGCTTTGGCTTACCACTTAATCTGGCAGAGTTAATATTAAAATTAAATAATTAAATCACATCCCAGAGTTAGAATTGCAAGCATTTTTGAGTACTTCTCAGACCTTGAAAACACAACATTGAAATTCAAACATTTTCAAGCATTTCAAACACCTGTATGAACCCTGAAATGTGTTCTGTGTGCACTAAAAACAGCAACAGGCAATGCAAGATGGATTACAAGATAAAAGTAAGAACAGTCATGGCACTGTGTTGAGGCAGAATGGACTAGAGACCAGAGC
The DNA here is from genome assembly GCF_902148855.1 of Sphaeramia orbicularis. NCBI lineage: Eukaryota > Metazoa > Chordata > Actinopteri > Kurtiformes > Apogonidae > Sphaeramia > Sphaeramia orbicularis. Next base: position 10,148,230 of record NC_043963.1, read on the forward strand.
GGTTCATTAAAGAATAAAAAAATAAAATCAGACTTACATACTGTATGTGCGCATAAAAGACAAATAAAAGATGACTATAAAACTGGGAATTCTTGAATTGTAACAAAGGCATGTCATCAGTTGATAATAACTCTGGAAAAAGGTGTTTTTTGGTGGTGGTGGTGGGAGGGGGGGGGCTGATAAGTGAGCACATTTATCGTCACTAATGCATCATCACACCTGCAGCTCTATTCATCAGCAGCGTGATGTGATCTCACCTGGACTGAGGGAGGCAATTAGGACGAAAGGAGAGAAAAATGAAAGGCTACGTCTGGAATGGAGTCACGACCAGAAAGAACCCAGTGGTGCTAAACACTGGTCATGTGCCCTGATGGAGGGGGCGGGGCCTTAACAGCTTCAGCTCTGCAGGATGTTTCAACTTAATCACAAAGAAAACGACATTACCCATCAAGCTGGAGCTGAAGTGGCTGTACAGTGTCGATGCACTTCGAAGGAGAACTTTCATCTCTTACTCTTTTTTCAGACTCATGTACATCACACCGTCTGCCATTTATTTATATAACAAACTGATTAATTCAAATGTACAAGCAAAAGTCGGACACGAACCAAGAAAACTTACAAATAATGCTCCAAACGGACTCAACCACCACCTCGAACCTACACAACAACCACATCCAGCATCACAGTACAAATGAAAAGTGCTTCTGTTATATAAATCGCTACTCTAAAAATGTAATTAAATGGGTAACTCGATTACTATTTCATAACTGTAACTAAAATTGTCATTATTATTAGACTGTAGCTATTATCTGTTGCAGACTGTTGTTTGTTTTGTTCTGTATGACAATATGATAAATAATACAAAACTGTCAAAACAAATAAGTGTTTCTGTGTCCAATTAGATTAGAGGTGTCAAACATAAGGCCAGTGGGCCAAAACCAGCCCGCCAAAGGGTCCAATCTGGCCCCTGGGATAAACATGCAAAATGCAAAAATTACACTGAAGATATTAACATTAAATCAGTGAAGTTAAAATCATTAAAGTTCAGGTTCCACGTACAGAACAATACGATCTCAAGTGGATCAGAGCAGTAAAATACTGTCATAATAACTGATAAATAATGACAACTACAAATTATTATCTTTGTTTTAGTGTAAAAAAAGTAAAAATACATATAAGGTTTAGATTTACACAAAAAAATGTGAATAACCAGGAACATTCTGACATGTCTTAAAAGAAGTAAGTGCAATTTTAACAATATTCTGCCTGTTACTAAATGTTTTGTGTATTTGTAGATCCACTGTGATCTGTAAATGATAAACTGAGATATAATATTGCTCAAATTGCACTTATTTTTCAGATAAATGAGGCTCAGCATAAAGGAGCATGCGGCTAAAAATACTAATTTCAAGTTTTCTTCACGAAATTGTCAGGAAAAAAAAAAGACAACCAGGTCCATGTTCTCCTCCAAAAATGAACACAATAATCAACTAAATGAGACAAAAATTAATAAAAATGGTCAATAAAATGACAGAAATTAACAAAACAATCAACTAAATGAAAAAATAAACAAAATAATCACCATGAGCAAAATGAGCAAAAAAATAAACATTAGAAAAAAAATGGAAAATAGCCAACAAAACAAACAAAAACTGAAAATGATTGATAAAATGGGCAAAATAAACAAAAAATAAACAAAATAATCAACTAAATTGAAAAAAAAAAATCAATAAAGCCAACAAAATAATCAACATGAGCCAAAACTGACAAAATAATCAACAAAATGAACAATAAAGTAAATAAAATGAGCAAAAACTGACAAAATAATCAACAAAATGAACAATAAAATAAACAAAATGAGCAAAAACTGACAAAATAATCAACAAAATGTGCAATATGAACAAAAACTAAACAAAATAATCAACTAAATTTAAAAAAAAAAATCAACTAAATGAATAAAATCTACAAAATAATCAACAACATGAACAAACACTGACAAAATAATCAACAAAATTAGCAAAATAAACCAAAAAATAAACAAATTGAGCAAAAACTGACAAAATAATCAACCACGTGAGCAAAATAAACAAAATAATCAAATAAATGAGTAAAAATTTACAAAATAGTCAACAAAATTAAAAGCAACAAAATTTTAAGGGTGTCTGAGACCTTTTTTCCACTACTGTATCTGTGCATAAGAGACTGGGCTTAACATTAATACTGTTTCCACAAGGGGGCGCTACACAGCCGTAAACACAGCCCCATACTTAACATCAGATTGTAAATAACCTTATTTTTCTTTTAATAAGATGCATTTGTCTGGTATATGTTAGTATATTTTCTATGTTCTATCGTGTCTACAGTATCGTTCTGCTCTTATTTACATCTTCATCATCTCTTCACCTGGTTTGGACTTGGTTCGTATACATGTAGGTGATATTTTATCGATGTCAGAGCCCTTGTGGGACCTTTACAACATGAACCGTACGTACAGTTGATTTAACTGTGCTTGAACTTCTACGCTCCGAGTATCTAGCGTCAGAGTTCATCCCGGTATCCGTCTGGGAGCCAAACACCCCGAGGCCGGCGTCCTGTGCACGCGCTCAGTAGCCCTCTAACCCTGGACGTGGGAACAGATGGACCCGGGCTACAGCTAAGCCTCCGAGAGCCATCCGGGAATCTCCAGAGTGTCAAAAACATCTCATCACAGCCCGGGGAAGGTCAGGAGGTTACATTTGTTCGACATTACTTACTGCTTGTTGGAGCTAATGCACGGTCTGGAAAAGTCGCACCTGCAGGAGAGGCTGAAGCTGCGACGCAAACCAACCGTCTCCAATCAAATCACAGCAAAGAACAGATTTGGGTTTCGCTCTGAATCTCAGATCATTTTCTGGGTGCACTAAGGTCTAAAATCCACGTCTTAAATAAAATATTAAACCTCCTTTGGCAATGCAACACACAGGTGATCCCTCTGAAGTGGCTTTTATTTCATTGTAAACAGTGCTTTGGCGCCATCTAGTGGCCCAAGTAAAAAACTGCAGAAAGTCACCATGAACTTCTGCCACTTTCCAGTAAAAGAATGAGCCACAGAAGCCAAGACGCCACGCTTCATTTTCATCATTTTACGCAAAGAGGTCCACAAATATTTACTGAGCAATGTCCTACGTAGAATAAATGTTTACTTAAATAAATATGAACAAGGAAATACGTGTTTCAAATTACCTCGATGATGACGGTACAGCAAGGGCGCCTTCATCCAAACAGTGCAACCTGGAAAAAAAAAACAAAAAAGAGAAGGAAATGATGACTTTATTTTGTAGATTTTAACATCTGTTAGATGTTTGTTATGGTCAGTTAAAGCTGAACTGCATTACTATATGTATTAAAATAAAGTCAAGAATAAAAGGTAAAACGTACGGAAGTGTATTGCATTCACATTAAAAAATTAAAATCAGCTGTTTTTCTGAATTAACACCATAATTATCTTGTAAAAATAGAGACGATTTTTATTTTTTCATAAAACTCTTTCTCATAATTATCTCGTTAATTCAGAAAAACAGAGGTGATTTTTATTTTTTTTACAGTCAGTGTGATCATGATGCGTTTATTCTGTGAGATGTAATACTTTTTAATATGAAAACTGAATTTCCTACATTTACTGTCAACAACAGTGTTCATATTTGGAAGAGGATGGATTATTTTGCTGTTGAATTAACAAGAGAATGATCTCATAATTACGAGAAACAGCTTTATGAAAAAAAAAAAAAAAATCAGCTCTGTTTTTACGGGATAGTTATCTCATTAATTCAGAAAAACAGAGCCAATTTTTATTTTTTCATGTGAATGCAATACACTTCCGTAAAAACACGCTTAAAATACATAAAAAATGTTTATATCCATCAATTTTTAACTTAATCTCTGTCTCAATATAGTACATACATGACATTTTTAA